>NW_027440254.1:0-173569 GCF_031893055.1 Leptodactylus fuscus | reverse complement strand
TAATACGGGTAGTCAGGAGCAGTTATATACCAGGTAGTCAGGAGCAGTATACGGGTAGAGAGGAGCAGTATACAGGTAGTCAGGAGCAGTATACGGGTAGTCAGGAGCAGTATACGGGTAGTCAGGAGCAGTATACAGGTAGTCAGGAGCAGTATACAGGTAGTCAGGTGCAGTATACAGGTAGTCAGGAGCAGTATACAGGTAGTCAGGAGCAGTATACGGGTAGTCAGGAGCAGTATACAGGTAGTCAGGAGCAGTATACAGGTAGTCAGGAGCAGTATACAGGTAGTCAGGAGCAGTATACGGGTAGTCAGGAGCAGTATACGGGTAGTCAGGAGCAGTATACAGGTAGTCAGGAGCAGTATACGGGTAGTCAGGAGCAGTATACGGGTAGTCAGGAGCAGTATACAGGTAGTCAGGAGCAGTATACGGGTAGTCAGGAGCAGTATACGGGTAGTCAGGAGCAGTATACAGGTAGTCAGGAGCAGTATACGGTAGTCAGGAGCAGTATACGGGTAGTCAGGAGCAGTATACGGGTAGTCAGGAGCAGTATACAGGTAGTCAGGAGCAGTATACAGGTAGTCAGGAGCAGTATACGGGTAGTCAGGAGCAGTATACGGGTAGTCAGGAGCAGTATACAGGTAGTCAGGAGCAGTATACGGGTAGTCAGGAGCAGTATACGGGTAGTCAGGAGCAGTATACAGGTAGTCAGGAGCAGTATACAGGTAGTCAGGTGCAGTATACAGGTAGTCAGGAGCAGTATACAGGTAGTCAGGAGCAGTATACGGTAGTCAGGAGCAGTATACAGGTAGTCAGGAGCAGTATACAGGTAGTCAGGAGCAGTATACAGGTAGTCAGGAGCAGTATACGGGTAGTCAGGAGCAGTATACGGGTAGTCAGGAGCAGTATACAGGTAGTCAGGAGCAGTATACGGGTAGTCAGGAGCAGTATACGGGTAGTCAGGAGCAGTATACAGGTAGTCAGGAGCAGTATACGGGTAGTCAGGAGCAGTATACGGGTAGTCAGGAGCAGTATACAGGTAGTCAGGAGCAGTATACGGGTAGTCAGGAGCAGTATACGGGTAGTCAGGAGCAGTATACGGGTAGTCAGGAGCAGTATACAGGTAGTCAGGAGCAGTATACAGGTAGTCAGGAGCAGTATACAGGTAGTCAGGAGCAGTATACAGGTAGTCAGGAGCAGTATACAGGTAGTCAGGAGCAGTATACAGGTAGTCAGGAGCAGTATACAGGTAGTCAGGAGCAGTATACGGGTAGTAAGGAGCAGTATACGGTAGTCAGGAGCAGTATACAGGTAGTCAGGAGCAGTATACAGGTAGTCAGGAGCAGTATACAGGTAGTCAGGAGCTGTATACAGGTAGTCAGGAGCGGTATACGGGTAGTCAGGAGCAGTATACAGGTAGTCAGGAGCAGTATACAGGTAGTCAGGAGCAGTATACAGGTAGTCAGGAGCAGTATACGGTAGTCAGGAGCAGTATACAGGTAGTCAGGAGCAGTATACAGGTAGTCAGGAGCAGTATACGGGTAGTCAGGAGCAGTATACAGGTAGTCAGGAGCAGTATACAGGTAGACAGGAGCAGTATACAGGTAGTCAGGAGCAGTATACAGGTAGTCAGGAGCAGTATACAGGTAGTCAGGAGCAGTATACCGGTAGTCAGGAGCAGTATACAGGTAGTCAGGAGCAGTATACAGGTAGACAGGAGCAGTATACAGGTAGACAGGAGCAGTATACAGGTAGTCAGGAGCAGTATACAGGTAGTCAGGAGCAGTATACAGGTAGTCAGGAGCAGTATACAGGTAGTCAGGAGCAGTATACAGGTAGTCAGGAGCAGTATACAGGTAGTCAGGAGCAGTATACAGGTAGTCAGGAGCAGTATACAGGTAGTTAGGAGCAGTATACAGGTAGTCAGGAGCAGTATACAGGTAGTCAGGAGCAGTATACAGGTAGTCAGGAGCAGTATACAGGTAGTCAGGAGCAGTATACAGGTAGTCAGGAGCAGTATACAGGTAGTCAGGAGCAGTATACAGGTAGTCAGGAGCAGTATACAGGTAGACAGGAGCAGTATACAGGTAGTCAGGAGCAGTATACAGGTAGACAGGAGCAGTATACAGGTAGTCAGGAGCAGTATACAGGTAGTCAGGAGCAGTATACAGGTAGTCAGGAGCAGTATACAGGTAGTCAGGAGCAGTATACAGGTAGTCAAGAGCAGTATACGGGTAGACAGGAGCAGTATACAGGTAGTCAGGAGCAGTATACAGGTAGACAGGAGCAGTATACGGGTAGTCAGGAGCAGTATACAGGTAGTCAGGAGCAGTATACGGGTAGTCAGGAGCAGTATACAGGTAGTCAGGAGCAGTATACAGGTAGTCAGGAGCAGTATACAGGTAGTCAGGAGCAGTATACAGGTAGTCAGGAGCAGTATACAGGTAGTCAGGAGCAGTATACAGGTAGTCAGGAGCAGTATACAGGTAGTCAGGAGCGGTATACGGGTAGAGAGGAGCAGTATACAGGTAGTCAGGAGCAGTATACAGGTAGTCAGGAGCAGTATACAGGTAGTCAGGAGCAGTATACAGGTAGTCAGGAGCAGTATACAGGTAGTCAGGAGCGGTATACGGGTAGAGAGGAGCAGTATACAGGTAGTCAGGAGCAGTATACAGGTAGTCAGGAGCAGTATACAGGTAGTCAGGAGCAGTATACAGGTAGTCAGGAGCAGTATACAGGTAGTCAGGAGCAGTATACGGGTAGACAGGAGCAGTATACGGGTAGTCAGGAGCAGTATACAGGTAGTCAGGAGCAGTATACGGGTAGAGAGGAGCAGTATACAGGTAGTCAGGAGCAGTATACAGGTAGTCAGGAGCAGTATACAGGTAATCAGGAGCAGTATACAGGTAGTCAGGAGCAGTATACGGGTAGTCAGGAGCAGTATACGGGTAGTCAGGAGCAGTATACGGGTAGTCAGGTGCAGTATACGGGTAGTCAGGAGCAGTATACAGGTAGACAGGAGCAGTATACGGGTAGTCAGGAGCAGTATACAGGTAGTCAGGAGCAGTATACGGGTAGAGAGGAGCAGTATACAGGTAGTCAGGAGCAGTATACAGGTAGTCAGGAGCAGTATACAGGTAGTCAGGAGCAGTATACAGGTAGTCAGGAGCAGTATACAGGTAGACAGGAGCAGTATACGGGTAGTCAGGAGCAGTATACGGGTAGTCAGGAGCAGTATACAGGTAGACAGGAGCAGTATACAGGTAGACAGGAGCAGTATACAGGTAGTCAGGAGCAGTATACGGGTAGAGAGGAGCAGTATACGGGTAGTCAGGAGCAGTATACGGGTAGTCAGGAGCAGTATACAGGTAGTCAGGAGCAGTATACGGGTAGACAGGAGCAGTATACGGGTAGACAGGAGCAGTATACAGGTAGTCAGGAGCAGTATACAGGTAGTCAGGAGCAGTATACAGGTAGTCAGGAGCAGTATACGGGTAGTCAGGAGCAGTATACAGGTAGTCAGGAGCAGTATACAGGTAGTCAGGAGCAGTATACAGGTAGTCAGGAGCAGTATACGGGTAGTCAGGAGCAGTATACAGGTAGTCAGGAGCAGTATACAGGTAGTCAGGAGCAGTATACAGGTAGTCAGGAGCAGTATACGGGTAGTCAGGAGCAGTATACAGGTAGTCAGGAGCAGTATACAGGTAGACAGGAGCAGTATACGGGTAGACAGGAGCAGTATACAGGTAGTCAGGAGCAGTATACAGGTAGTCAGGAGCAGTATACAGGTAGTCAGGAGCAGTATACGGTAGTCAGGAGCAGTATACAGGTAGTCAGGAGCAGTATACAGGTAGTCAGGAGCAGTATACAGGTAGTCAGGAGCAGTATACAGGTAGTCAGGAGCAGTATACGGGTAGTCAGGAGCAGTATACAGGTAGACAGGAGCAGTATACAGGTAGTCAGGAGCAGTATACAGGTAGTCAGGAGCAGTATACAGGTAGACAGGAGCAGTATACAGGTAGTCAGGAGCAGTATACAGGTAGTCAGGAGCGGTATACGGGTAGTCAGGAGCAGTATACAGGTAGTCAGGTGCAGTATACAGGTAGTCAGGAGCAGTATACAGGTAGTCAGGAGCAGTATACAGGTAGTCAGGAGCAGTATACAGGTAGTCAGGAGCAGTATACAGGTAGTCAGGAGCAGTATACAGGTAGTCAGGAGCAGTATACAGGTAGTCAGGAGCAGTATACAGGTAGTCAGGAGCAGTATACAGGTAGTCAGGAGCAGTATACAGGTAGTAAGGAGCAGTATACAGGTAGTCAGGAGCAGTATACAGGTAGTCAGGAGCAGTATACAGGTAGTCAGGAGCAGTATACAGGTAGTCAGGAGCAGTATACGGGTAGTCAGGAGCAGTATACAGGTAGTCAGGAGCAGTATACGGGTAGACAGGAGCAGTATACGGGTAGTCAGGAGCAGTATACAGGTAGTCAGGAGCAGTATACAGGTAGTCAGGAGCAGTATACAGGTAGTCAGGAGCAGTATACGGGTAGTCAGGAGCAGTATACAGGTAGTCAGGAGCAGTATACAGGTAGTCAGGAGCAGTATACGGGTAGTCAGGAGCAGTATACAGGTAGTCAGGAGCAGTATACGGGTAGACAGGAGCAGTATACGGGTAGTCAGGAGCAGTATACAGGTAGTCAGGAGCAGTATACGGGTAGTCAGGAGCAGTATACAGGTAGTCAGGAGCAGTATACGGGTAGACAGGAGCAGTATACGGGTAGTCAGGAGCAGTATACAGGTAGTCAGGAGCAGTATACAGGTAGACAGGAGCAGTATACAGGTAGTCAGGAGCAGTATACAGGTAGTCAGGAGCGGTATACGGGTAGTCAGGAGCGGTATACGGGTAGTCAGGAGCAGTATACAGGTAGTCAGGTGCAGTATACGGGTAGTCAGGAGCAGTATACAGGTAGACAGGAGCAGTATACAGGTAGTCAGGAGCAGTATACAGGTAGTCAGGAGCAGTATACGGGTAGTCAGGAGCAGTATACAGGTAGTCAGGAGCAGTATACGGGTAGAGAGGAGCAGTATACAGGTAGTCAGGAGCAGTATACAGGTAGTCAGGAGCAGTATACAGGTAGTCAGGAGCAGTATACAGGTAGTCAGGAGCAGTATACAGGTAGTCAGGAGCAGTATACAGGTAGTCAGGAGCAGTATACAGGTAGTCAGGAGCAGTATACAGGTAGACAGGAGCAGTATACGGGTAGTCAGGAGCAGTATACGGGTAGTCAGGAGCAGTATACAGGTAGACAGGAGCAGTATACAGGTAGACAGGAGCAGTATACAGGTAGTCAGGAGCAGTATACGGGTAGAGAGGAGCAGTATACGGGTAGTCAGGAGCAGTATACAGGTAGTCAGGAGCAGTATACGGGTAGTCAGGAGCAGTATACAGGTAGTCAGGTGCAGTATACAGGTAGTCAGGAGCAGTATACAGGTAGTCAGGAGCAGTATACAGGTAGTCAGGAGCAGTATACAGGTAGTCAGGAGCAGTATACAGGTAGTCAGGAGCAGTATACAGGTAGTCAGGAGCAGTATACAGGTAGTCAGGAGCAGTATACAGGTAGTCAGGAGCAGTATACAGGTAGAAAGGAGCAGTATACAGGTAGTCAGGAGCAGTATACAGGTAGTCAGGAGCAGTATACAGGTAGTCAGGAGCAGTATACAGGTAGTCAGGAGCAGTATACAGGTAGTCAGGAGCAGTATACAGGTAGAAAGGAGCAGTATACAGGTAGTCAGGAGCAGTATACAGGTAGTCAGGAGCAGTATACAGGTAGTCAGGAGCAGTATACAGGTAGTCAGGAGCAGTATACAGGTAGTCAGGAGCAGTATACGGGTAGTCAGGAGCAGTATACAGGTAGTCAGGAGCAGTATACGGGTAGACAGGAGCAGTATACGGGTAGTCAGGAGCAGTATACAGGTAGTCAGGAGCAGTATACAGGTAGTCAGGAGCAGTATACAGGTAGTCAGGAGCAGTATACGGGTAGTCAGGAGCAGTATACAGGTAGTCAGGAGCAGTATACAGGTAGTCAGGAGCAGTATACGGGTAGTCAGGAGCAGTATACAGGTAGTCAGGAGCAGTATACGGGTAGACAGGAGCAGTATACGGGTAGTCAGGAGCAGTATACAGGTAGTCAGGAGCAGTATACGGGTAGTCAGGAGCAGTATACAGGTAGTCAGGAGCAGTATACGGGTAGACAGGAGCAGTATACGGGTAGTCAGGAGCAGTATACAGGTAGTCAGGAGCAGTATACAGGTAGACAGGAGCAGTATACAGGTAGTCAGGAGCAGTATACAGGTAGTCAGGAGCGGTATACGGGTAGTCAGGAGCGGTATACGGGTAGTCAGGAGCAGTATACAGGTAGTCAGGAGCAGTATACGGGTAGTCAGGAGCGGTATACGGGTAGTCAGGAGCAGTATACGGGTAGTCAGGAGCAGTATACGGGTATTCAGGAGCAGTATACGGGTAGTCAGGAGCAGTATACGGGTAGTCAGGAGCAGTATACGGGTAGTCAGGAGCAGTATACAGGTAGTCAGGAGCAGTATACAGGTAGTCAGGAGCAGTATACAGGTAGTCAGGAGCAGTATACAGGTAGTCAGGAGCAGTATACGGGTAGTCAGGAGCAGTATACAGGTAATCAGGAGCAGTATACAGGTAGTCAGGAGCAGTATACGGGTAGTCAGGAGCAGTATACAGGTAATCAGGAGCAGTATACAGGTAGTCAGGAGCAGTATACAGGTAGTCAGGAGCAGTATACAGGTAGAGAGGAGCAGTATACAGGTAGTCAGGAGCATTATACAGGTAGTCAGGAGCAGTATACAGGTAGTCAGGAGCTGTATACAGGTAGTCAGGAGCAGTATACAGGTAGTCAGGAGCAGTATACAGGTAGTCAGGAGCAGTATACGGGTAGTCAGGAGCTGTATACAGGTAGTCAGGAGCAGTATACAGGTAGACAGGAGCAGTATACAAGTAGTCAGGAGCAGTATACGGGTAGTCAGGAGCAGTATACAGGTAGTCAGGAGCAGTATACGGGTAGTCAGGAGCAGTATACAGGTAGTCAGGAGCAGTATACAGGTAGACAGGAGCAGTATACAGGTAGACAGGAGCAGTATACAGGTAGTCAGGAGCAGTATACAGGTAGTCAGGAGCAGTATACGGGTAGTCAGGAGCAGTATACGGGTAGTCAGGAGCAGTATACGGGTAGTCAGGAGCAGTATACGGGTAGTCAGGAGCAGTATACGGGTAGTCAGGAGCAGTATACGGGTAGTCAGGAGCAGTATACGGGTAGTCAGGAGCAGTATACGGGTAGTCAGGAGCAGTATACAGGTAGTCAGGAGCAGTATACAGGTAGTCAGGAGCAGTATACAGGTAGTCAGGAGCAGTATACAGGTAGTCAGGAGCAGTATACAGGTAGTCAGGAGCAGTATACAGGTAGTCAGGAGCAGTATACAGGTAGTCAGGAGCAGTATACGGGTAGTCAGGAGCAGTATACAGGTAGTCAGGAGCAGTATACAGGTAGTCAGGAGCAGTATACAGGTAGTCAGGAGCAGTATACGGGTAGTCAGGAGCAGTATACAGGTAGTCAGGAGCAGTATACAGGTAGTCAGGAGCAGTATACGGGTAGACAGGAGCAGTATACAGGTAGTCAGGAGCAGTATACAGGTAGTCAGGAGCAGTATACAGGTAGTCAGGAGCAGTATACAGGTAGAGAGGAGCAGTATACAGGTAGTCAGGAGCAGTATACGGGTAGTCAGGAGCAGTATACGGGTAGTCAGGAGCAGTATACGGGTAGTCAGGTGCAGAATACGGGTAGTCAGGAGCAGTATACAGGTAGTCAGGAGCAGTATACGGGTAGAGAGGAGCAGTATACAGGTAGTCAGGAGCAGTATACAGGTAGTCAGGAGCAGTATACAGGTAGTCAGGAGCAGTATACGGGTAGTCAGGAGCAGTATACGGGTAGTCAGGAGCAGTATACAGGTAGTCAGGAGCAGTATACAGGTAGTCAGGTGCAGTATACAGGTAGTCAGGAGCAGTATACAGGTAGTCAGGAGCAGTATACGGGTAGTCAGGAGCAGTATACAGGTAGTCAGGAGCAGTATACAGGTAGTCAGGAGCAGTATACAGGTAGTCAGGAGCAGTATACGGGTAGTCAGGAGCAGTATACGGGTAGTCAGGAGCAGTATACAGGTAGTCAGGAGCAGTATACGGGTAGTCAGGAGCAGTATACGGGTAGTCAGGAGCAGTATACAGGTAGTCAGGAGCAGTATACGGGTAGTCAGGAGCAGTATACGGGTAGTCAGGAGCAGTATACGGGTAGTCAGGAGCAGTATACAGGTAGTCAGGAGCAGTATACAGGTAGTCAGGAGCAGTATACAGGTAGTCAGGAGCAGTATACAGGTAGTCAGGAGCAGTATACAGGTAGTCAGGAGCAGTATACGGGTAGTAAGGAGCAGTATACGTGTAGTCAGGAGCAGTATACAGGTAGTCAGGAGCAGTATACAGGTAGTCAGGAGCAGTATACGGGTAGTCAGGAGCAGTATACGGGTAGTCAGGAGCAGTATACGGGTAGTCAGGAGCAGTATACAGGTAGTCAGGAGCAGTATACAGGTAGTCAGGAGCAGTATACAGGTAGTCAGGAGCAGTATACAGGTAGTCAGGAGCAGTATACGGGTAGTCAGGAGCGGTATACGGGTAGTCAGGAGCAGTATACGGGTAGTCAGGAGCAGTATACAGGTAGTCAGGAGCAGTATACAGGTAGTCAGGAGCAGTATACAGGTAGTCAGGAGCAGTATACAGGTAGTCAGGAGCAGTATACAGGTAGTCAGGAGCAGTATACAGGTAGTCAGGAGCGGTATACGGGTAGAGAGGAGCAGTATACAGGTAGTCAGGAGCAGTATACAGGTAGTCAGGAGCAGTATACAGGTAGTCAGGAGCAGTATACAGGTAGTCAGGAGCAGTATACAGGTAGTCAGGAGCGGTATACGGGTAGAGAGGAGCAGTATACAGGTAGTCAGGAGCAGTATACAGGTAGTCAGGAGCAGTATACAGGTAGTCAGGAGCAGTATACAGGTAGTCAGGAGCAGTATACAGGTAGTCAGGAGCAGTATACGGGTAGACAGGAGCAGTATACGGGTAGTCAGGAGCAGTATACAGGTAGTCAGGAGCAGTATACGGGTAGAGAGGAGCAGTATACAGGTAGTCAGGAGCAGTATACAGGTAATCAGGAGCAGTATACAGGTAGTCAGGAGCAGTATACGGGTAGTCAGGAGCAGTATACGGGTAGTCAGGAGCAGTATACGGGTAGTCAGGTGCAGTATACGGGTAGTCAGGAGCAGTATACAGGTAGACAGGAGCAGTATACGGGTAGTCAGGAGCAGTATACAGGTAGTCAGGAGCAGTATACGGGTAGAGAGGAGCAGTATACAGGTAGTCAGGAGCAGTATACAGGTAGTCAGGAGCAGTATACAGGTAGTCAGGAGCAGTATACAGGTAGTCAGGAGCAGTATACAGGTAGACAGGAGCAGTATACGGGTAGTCAGGAGCAGTATACGGGTAGTCAGGAGCAGTATACAGGTAGACAGGAGCAGTATACAGGTAGACAGGAGCAGTATACAGGTAGTCAGGAGCAGTATACGGGTAGAGAGGAGCAGTATACAGGTAGTCAGGAGCAGTATACGGGTAGAGAGGAGCAGTATACAGGTAGTCAGGAGCAGTATACGGGTAGAGAGGAGCAGTATACGGGTAGTCAGGAGCAGTATACAGGTAGTCAGGAGCAGTATACAGGTAGTCAGGAGCAGTATACAGGTAGTCAGGAGCAGTATACAGGTAGTCAGGAGCAGTATACGGGTAGTCAGGAGCAGTATACAGGTAGTCAGGAGCAGTATACAGGTAGTCAGGAGCAGTATACAGGTAGTCAGGAGCAGTATACAGGTAGTCAGGAGCAGTATACGGGTAGTCAGGAGCAGTATACAGGTAGACAGGAGCAGTATACAGGTAGTCAGGAGCAGTATACAGGTAGTCAGGAGCAGTATACAGGTAGACAGGAGCAGTATACAGGTAGTCAGGAGCAGTATACAGGTAGTCAGGAGCGGTATACGGGTAGTCAGGAGCAGTATACAGGTAGTCAGGTGCAGTATACAGGTAGTCAGGAGCAGTATACAGGTAGTCAGGAGCAGTATACAGGTAGTCAGGAGCAGTATACAGGTAGTCAGGAGCAGTATACAGGTAGTCAGGAGCAGTATACAGGTAGTCAGGAGCAGTATACAGGTAGTCAGGAGCAGTATACAGGTAGTCAGGAGCAGTATACAGGTAGTCAGGAGCAGTATACAGGTAGACAGGAGCAGTATACGGGTAGACAGGAGCAGTATACGGGTAGACAGGAGCAGTATACGGGTAGTCAGGAGCAGTATACAGGTAGTCAGGAGCAGTATACAGGTAGACAGGAGCAGTATACAGGTAGTCAGGAGCAGTATACAGGTAGTCAGGAGCGGTATACGGGTAGTCAGGAGCGGTATACGGGTAGTCAGGAGCAGTATACAGGTAGTCAGGTGCAGTATACGGGTAGTCAGGAGCAGTATACAGGTAGACAGGAGCAGTATACGGGTAGTCAGGAGCAGTATACAGGTAGTCAGGAGCAGTATACGGGTAGAGAGGAGCAGTATACAGGTAGTCAGGAGCAGTATACAGGTAGTCAGGAGCAGTATACAGGTAGTCAGGAGCAGTATACAGGTAGTCAGGAGCAGTATACGGGTAGACAGGAGCAGTATACAGGTAGACAGGAGCAGTATACAGGTAGAAAGGAGCAGTATACAGGTAGTCAGGAGCAGTATACAGGTAGTCAGGAGCAGTATACGGGTAGACAGGAGCAGTATACAGGTAGACAGGAGCAGTATACAGGTAGACAGGAGCAGTATACAGGTAGTCAGGAGCAGTATACAGGTAGTCAGGAGCAGTATACAGGTAGTCAGGAGCAGTATACAGGTAGTCAGGAGCAGTATACGGGTAGTCAGGAGCAGTATACAGGTAGTCAGGAGCAGTATACAGGTAGTCAGGAGCAGTATACAGGTAGTCAGGAGCAGTATACAGGTAGACAGGAGCAGTATACAGGTAGTCAGGAGCAGTATACAGGTAGTCAGGAGCAGTATACAGGTAGTCAGGAGCAGTATACAGGTAGTCAGGAGCAGTATACAGGTAGTCAGGAGCAGTATACAGGTAGTCAGGAGCAGTATACAGGTAGAAAGGAGCAGTATACAGGTAGTCAGGAGCAGTATACAGGTAGTCAGGAGCAGTATACAGGTAGTCAGGAGCAGTATACAGGTAGTCAGGAGCAGTATACAGGTAGTCAGGAGCAGTATACGGGTAGTCAGGAGCAGTATACAGGTAGTCAGGAGCAGTATACGGGTAGACAGGAGCAGTATACGGGTAGTCAGGAGCAGTATACAGGTAGTCAGGAGCAGTATACAGGTAGTCAGGAGCAGTATACAGGTAGTCAGGAGCAGTATACGGGTAGTCAGGAGCAGTATACAGGTAGTCAGGAGCAGTATACAGGTAGTCAGGAGCAGTATACGGGTAGTCAGGAGCAGTATACAGGTAGTCAGGAGCAGTATACGGGTAGACAGGAGCAGTATACGGGTAGTCAGGAGCAGTATACAGGTAGTCAGGAGCAGTATACGGGTAGTCAGGAGCAGTATACAGGTAGTCAGGAGCAGTATACGGGTAGACAGGAGCAGTATACGGGTAGTCAGGAGCAGTATACAGGTAGTCAGGAGCAGTATACAGGTAGACAGGAGCAGTATACAGGTAGTCAGGAGCAGTATACAGGTAGTCAGGAGCGGTATACGGGTAGTCAGGAGCGGTATACGGGTAGTCAGGAGCAGTATACAGGTAGTCAGGAGCAGTATACGGGTAGTCAGGAGCGGTATACGGGTAGTCAGGAGCAGTATACGGGTAGTCAGGAGCAGTATACGGGTATTCAGGAGCAGTATACGGGTAGTCAGGAGCAGTATACGGGTAGTCAGGAGCAGTATACGGGTAGTCAGGAGCAGTATACGGGTAGTCAGGAGCAGTATACAGGTAGTCAGGAGCAGTATACAGGTAGTCAGGAGCAGTATACAGGTAGTCAGGAGCAGTATACGGGTAGTCAGGAGCAGTATACAGGTAGTCAGGAGCAGTATACAGGTAGTCAGGAGCAGTATACGGGTAGTCAGGAGCAGTATACAGGTAGTCAGGAGCAGTATACGGGTAGTCAGGAGCAGTATACGGGTAGTCAGGAGCAGTATACGGGTAGTCAGGAGCAGTATACAGGTAGTCATGAGCAGTATACGGGTAGTCAGGAGCAGTATACAGGTAGACAGGAGCAGTATACAGGTAGTCAGGAGCAGTATACAGGTAGTCAGGAGCAGTATACAGGTAGTCAGGAGCAGTATACGGGTAGTCAGGAGCAGTATACGGGTAGTCAGGAGCAGTATACGGGTAGACAGGAGCAGTATACGGGTAGAGAGGAGCAGTATACAGGTAGACAGGAGCAGTATACAGGTAGTCAGGAGCAGTATACAGGTAGTCAGGAGCAGTATACAGGTAGACAGGAGCAGTATACAGGTAGTCAGGAGCAGTATACAGGTAGTCAGGAGCAGTATACGGGTAGTCAGGAGCAGTATACGGGTAGTCAGGAGCAGTATACAGGTAGTCAGGAGCAGTATACAGGTAGTCAGGAGCAGTATACGGGTAGTAAGGAGCAGTATACGGGTAGTCAGGAGCAGTATACGGGTAGTCAGGAGCTGTATACAGGTAGTCAGGAGCAGTATACGGGTAGTCAGGAGCAGTATACAGGTAGTCAGGAGCAGTATACAGGTAGTCAGGAGCAGTATACAGGTAGTCAGGAGCAGTATACAGGTAGTCAGGAGCAGTATACAGGTAGTCAGGAGCAGTATACGGGTAGTCAGGAGCAGTATACAGGTAGTCAGGAGCAGTATACAGGTAGTCAGGAGCAGTATACAGGTAGTCAGGAGCAGTATACAGGTAATCAGGAGCAGTATACAGGTAGTCAGGAGCTGTATACAGGTAGTCAGGAGCAGTATACGGGTAGTCAGGAGCAGTATACAGGTAGTCAGGAGCAGTATACAGGTAGTCAGGAGCAGTATACAGGTAGTCAGGAGCAGTATACAGGTAGACAGGAGCAGTATACAGGTAGTCAGGAGCAGTATACAGGTAGTCAGGAGCAGTATACGGGTAGTCAGGAGCAGTATACAGGTAGTCAGGAGCAGTATACGGTTAGTCAGGAGCAGTATACAGGTAGTCAGGAGCAGAATACGGGTAGTCAGGAGCAGTATACAGGTAGTCAGGAGCAGTATACAGGTAGTCAGGAGCAGTATACAGGTAGTCAGGAGCAGTATACAGGTAGTCAGGAGCGGTATACGGGTAGTCAGGAGCAGTATACGGGTAGTCAGGAGCAGTATACAGGTAGTCAGGAGCAGTATACAGGTAGTCAGGAGCGGTATACGGGTAGTCAGGAGCAGTATACGGGTAGTCAGGAGCAGTATACGGGTAGTCAGGAGCAGTATACGGGTAGTCAGGAGCAGTATACGGGTAGACAGGAGCAGTATACAGGTAGTCAGGAGCGGTATACGGGTAGTCAGGAGCAGTATACGGGTAGTCAGGAGCAGTATACGGGTAGTCAGGAGCAGTATACGGGTAGTCAGGAGCAGTATACAGGTAGTCAGGAGCTGTATACAGGTAGTCAGGAGCGGTATACGGGTAGTCAGGAGCGGTATACGGGTAGTCAGGAGCAGTATACAGGTAGTCAGGAGCAGTATACAGGTAGTCAGGAGCAGTATACAGGTAGTCAGGAGCAGTATACGGGTAGACAGGAGCAGTATACGGGTAGAGAGGAGCAGTATACAGGTAGTCAGGAGCAGTATACAGGTAGTCAGGAGCAGTATACGGGTAGTCAGGAGCAGTATACGGGTAGTCAGGAGCAGTATACAGGTAGTCAGGAGCAGCATACAGGTAGTCAGGAGCAGTATACAGGTAGTCAGGAGCAGTATACAGGTAGTCAGGAGCAGTATACAGGTAGTCAGGAGCAGTATACAGGTAGTCAGGAGCGGTATACGGGTAGTCAGGAGCAGTATACGGGTAGTCAGGAGCAGTATACAGGTAGTCAGGAGCAGTATACAGGTAGTCAGGAGCAGTATACAGGTAGTCAGGAGCAGTATACAGGTAGTCAGGAGCGGTATACGGGTAGTCAGGAGCAGTATACGGGTAGTCAGGAGCAGTATACGGGTAGTCAGGAGCAGTATACAGGTAGTCAGGAGCTGTATACAGGTAGTCAGGAGCGGTATACGGGTAGTCAGGAGCGGTATACGGGTAGTCAGGAGCAGTATACGGGTAGTCAGGAGCAGTATACGGGTAGTCAGGAGCAGTATACAGGTAGTCAGGAGCTGTATACAGGTAGTCAGGAGCGGTATACGGGTAGTCAGGAGCGGTATACGGGTAGTCAGGAGCGGTATACAGGTAGTCAGGAGCAGTATACAGGTAGTCAGGAGCAGTATACAGGTAGTCAGGAGCAGTATACAGGTAGTCAGGAGCAGTATACAGGTAGTCAGGAGCAGTATACGGGTAGTCAGGAGCAGTATACGGGTAGTCAGGAGCAGTATACGGGTAGTCAGGAGCAGTATACGGGTAGTCAGGAGCAGTATACAGGTAGACAGGAGCAGTATACGGGTAGAGAGGAGCAGTATACAGGTAGTCAGGAGCAGTATACAGGTAGTCAGGAGCAGTATACGGGTAGTCAGGAGCAGTATACGGGTAGTCAGGAGCAGTATACGGGTAGTCAGGAGCAGTATACAGGTAGTCAGGAGCAGTATACAGGTAATCAGGAGCAGTATACGGGTAGTCAGGAGCAGTATACAGGTAATCAGGAGCAGTATACAGGTAGTCAGGAGCAGTATACAGGTAGAGAGGAGCAGTATACAGGTAGTCAGGAGCAGTATACAGGTAATCAGGAGCAGTATACGGGTAGTCAGGAGCAGTATACAGGTAATCAGGAGCAGTATACAGGTAGTCAGGAGCAGTATACAGGTAGAGAGGAGCAGTATACAGGTAGTCAGGAGCAGTATACAGGTAGTCAGGAGCAGTATACAGGTAGTCAGGAGCTGTATACAGGTAGTCAGGAGCAGTATACAGGTAGTCAGGAGCAGTATACAGGTAGTCAGGAGCTGTATACAGGTAGTCAGGAGCAGTATACAGGTAGACAGGAGCAGTATACAGGTAGTCAGGAGCAGTATACAGGTAGTCAGGAGCAGTATACAGGTAGTCAGGAGCAGTATACAGGTAGACAGGAGCAGTATAGAGGTAGTCAGGAGCAGTATACAGGTAGTCAGGAGCAGTATACAGGTAGTCAGGAGCAGTATACAGGTAGTCAGGAGCAGTATACAGGTAGTCAGGAGCAGTATACAGGTAGTCAGGAGCAGTATACGGGTAGTCAGGAGCAGTATACAGGTAGTCAGGAGCAGTATACAGGTAGTCAGGAGCAGTATACGGGTAGTCAGGAGCAGTATACGGGTAGTCAGGAGCAGTATACAGGTAGTCAGGAGCAGTATACAGGTAGTCAGGAGCAGTATACAGGTAGACAGGAGCAGTATACAGGTAGTCAGGAGCAGTATACAGGTAGTCAGGAGCAGTATACGGGTAGTCAGGAGCAGTATACGGGTAGTCAGGAGCAGTATACAGGTAGTCAGGAGCAGTATACGGGTAGTCAGGAGCAGTATACGGGTAGTCAGGAGCAGTATACAGGTAGTCAGGAGCAGTATACGGGTAGTCAGGAGCAGTATACGGGTAGTCAGGAGCAGTATACAGGTAGTCAGGAGCAGTATACAGGTAGTCAGGAGCAGTATACAGGTAGTCAGGTGCAGTATACAGGTAGTCAGGAGCAGTATACAGGTAGTCAGGAGCAGTATACGGGTAGTAAGGAGCAGTATACGGGTAGTCAGGAGCAGTATACAGGTAGTCAGGAGCAGTATACGGGTAGTCAGGAGCAGTATACGGGTAGTCAGGAGCAGTATACAGGTAGTCAGGAGCAGTATACAGGTAGTCAGGAGCAGTATACAGGTAGTCAGGAGCAGTATACGGGTAGTCAGGAGCAGTATACGGGTAGTCAGGAGCAGTATACGGGTAGTCAGGAGCGGTATACGGGTAGTCAGGAGCAGTATACGGGTAGTCAGGAGCAGTATACGGGTAGTCAGGAGCAGTATACGGGTAGTCAGGAGCAGTATACAGGTAGTCAGGAGCAGTATACAGGTAGTCAGGAGCAGTATACGGGTAGTCAGGAGCAGTATACAGGTAGACAGGAGCAGCATACAGGTAGTCAGGAGCAGTATACGGGTAGTCAGGAGCAGTATACAGGTAGTCAGGAGCAGTATACAGGTAGTCAGGAGCAGTATACGGGTAGTCAGGAGCAGTATACAGGTAGTCAGGAGCAGTATACAGGTAGTCAGGAGCAGTATACGGGTAGTCAGAAGCAGTATACAGGTAGTCAGGAGCAGTATACAGGTAGTCAGGAGCAGTATACAGGTAGTCAGGAGCAGTATACAGGTAGACAGGAGCAGTATACAGGTAGTCAGGAGCAGTATACAGGTAGTCAGGAGCAGTATACAGGTAGACAGGAGCAGTATACAGGTAGTCAGGAGCAGTATACTGGTAGTCAGGAGCAGTATACAGGTAGACAGGAGCAGTATACAGGTAGTCAGGAGCAGTATACAGGTAGTCAGGAGCAGTATACAGGTAGTCAGGAGCAGTATACAGGTAGACAGGAGCAGTATACAGGTAGTCAGGAGCAGTATACGGGTAGTCAGGAGCAGTATACAGGTAGTCAGGAGCAGTATACTTACAGGTAGTCAGGAGCAGTATACAGGTAGTCAGGAGCAGTACAGGTAGTCAGGAGCAGTATACAGGTAGTCAGGAGCAGTATACGGGTAGACAGGAGCAGTATACAGGTAGACAGGAGCAGTATACGGGTAGTCAGGAGCAGTATACGGGTAGTCAGGAGCAGTATACGGGTAGTCAGGAGCAGTATACAGGTAGACAGGAGCAGTATACGGGTAGTCAGGAGCAGTATACAGGTAGTCAGGAGCAGTATACAGGTAGTCAGGAGCAGTATAGAGGTAGTCAGGAGCAGTATACGGGTAGTCAGGAGCAGTATACAGGTAGTCAGGAGCAGTATACAGGTAGTCAGGAGCAGTATACAGGTAGTCAGGAGCAGTATACAGGTAGTCAGGAGCAGTATACAGGTAGTCAGGAGCAGTATACAGGTAGTCAGGAGCAGTATACAGGTAGACAGGAGCAGTATACAGGTAGTCAGGAGCAGTATACAGGTAGTCAGGAGCAGTATACAGGTAGTCAGGAGCAGTATACAGGTAGTCAGGAGCAGTATACAGGTAGACAGGAGCAGTATACAGGTAGTCAGGAGCAGTATACAGGTAGTCAGGAGCAGTATACGGGTAGAGAGGAGCAGTATACAGGTAGTCAGGAGCAGTATACAGGTAGTCAGGAGCAGTATACGGGTAGTCAGGAGCAGTATACAGGTAGTCAGGAGCAGTATATAGGTAGTCAGGAGCAGTATACAGGTAGTCAGGAGCAGTATACAGGTAGTCAGGAGCAGTATACGGTAGTCAGGAGCAGTATACGGGTAGTCAGGAGCAGTATACGGTAGTCAGGAGCAGTATACAGGTAGTCAGGAGCAGTATACAGGTAGTCAGGAGCAGTATACAGGTAGTCAGGAGCAGTATACAGGTAGTCAGGAGCAGTATACAGGTAGACAGGAGCAGTATACAGGTAGTCAGGAGCAGTATACAGGTAGTCAGGAGCAGTATACAGGTAGTCAGGAGCAGTATACAGGTAGTCAGGAGCAGTATACGGGTAGACAGGAGCAGTATACGGGTAGTCAGGAGCAGTATACAGGTAGTCAGGAGCAGTATACGGGTAGTCAGGAGCAGTATACGGGTAGTCAGGAGCAGTATACAGGTAGTCAGGAGCAGTATACGGATAGAGAGGAGCAGTATACAGGTAGACAGGAGCAGTATACAGGTAGTCAGGAGCAGTATACAGGTAGTCAGGAGCAGTATACAGGTAGTCAGGAGCAGTATACAGGTAGTCAGGAGCAGTATACAGGTAGTCAGGAGCAGTATACGGGTAGAGAGGAGCAGTATACAGGTAGTCAGGAGCAGTATACGGGTAGTCAGGAGCAGTATACAGGTAGTCAGGAGCAGTATACAGGTAGTCAGGAGCAGTATACAGGTAGTCAGGAGCAGTATACAGGTAGTCAGGAGCAGTATACGGGTAGTCAGGAGCAGCATACAGGTAGTCAGGAGCAGTATACGGGTAGACAGGAGCAGTATACGGGTAGAGAGGAGCAGTATACAGGTAGTCAGGAGCAGTATACGGGTAGTCAGGAGCAGTATACAGGTAGTCAGGAGCAGTATACGGGTAGTCAGGAGCAGTATACAGGTAGTCAGGAGCAGTATACAGGTAGTCAGGAGCAGTATACGGGTAGTCAGGAGCAGTATACGGGTAGTCAGGAGCAGTATACAGGTAGTCAGGAGCAGTATACAGGTAGACAGGAGCAGTATACAGGTAGACAGGAGCAGTATAGAGGTAGTCAGGAGCAGTATACAGGTAGTCAGGAGCAGTATACAGGTAGTCAGGAGCAGTATACAGGTAGTCAGGAGCAGTATACAGGTAGTCAGGAGCAGTATACAGGTAGTCAGGAGCAGTATACGGGTAGTCAGGAGCAGTATACAGGTAGTCAGGAGCAGTATACAGGTAGTCAGGAGCAGTATACGGGTAGTCAGGAGCAGTATACGGTAGTCAGGAGCAGTATACAAGTAGTCAGGAGCAGTATACAGGTAGTCAGGAGCAGTATACGGGTAGTCAGGAGCAGTATACGGGTAGTCAGGAGCAGTATACAGGTAGTCAGGAGCAGTATACAGGGTAGTCAGGAGCAGTATACGGGTAGTCAGGAGCAGTATACAGGTAGTCAGGAGCAGTATACAGGTAGTCAGGAGCAGTATACAGGTAGTCAGGTGCAGTATACAGGTAGTCAGGAGCAGTATACGGGTAGTAAGGAGCAGTATACGGGTAGTCAGGAGCAGTATACAGGTAGACAGGAGCAGTATACAGGTAGTCAGGAGCAGTATACAGGTAGTCAGGAGCAGTATACAGGTAGTCAGGAGCAGTATACAGGTAGTCAGGAGCAGTATACAGGTAGTCAGGAGCAGTATACAGGTAGTCAGGAGCAGTATACAGGTAGAGAGGAGCAGTATACAGGTAGTCAGGAGCAGTATACAGGTAGTCAGGAGCAGTATACGGGTAGTCAGGAGCAGTATACAGGTAGTCAGGAGCAGTATACAGGTAGTCAGGAGCAGTATACAGGTAGTCAGGAGCAGTATACGGGTAGTCAGGAGCAGTATACAGGTAGACAGGAGCAGTATACAGGTAGTCAGGAGCTGTATACAGGTAGTCAGGAGCAGTATACGGTTAGTCAGGAGCAGTATACAGGTAGTCAGGAGCAGTATACGGGTAGTCAGGATCAGTATACAGGTAGTCAGGAGCAGTATACAGGTAGTCAGGAGCAGTATACAGGTAGTCAGGAGCAGTATACAGGTAGTCAGGAGCAGTATACAGGTAGTCAGGAGCAGTATACGGGTAGTCAGGAGCAGTATACGGGTAGTCAGGAGCAGTATACAGGTAGTCAGGAGCAGTATACAGGTAGTCAGGAGCAGTATACAGGTAGTCAGGAGCAGTATACGGGTAGTCAGGAGCAGTATACAGGTAGTCAGGAGCAGTATACAGGTAGTCAGGAGCAGTATACAGGTAGTCAGGAGCAGTATACGGGTAGTCAGGAGCAGTATACAGGTAGTCAGGAGCAGTATACGGGTAGTCAGGAGCAGTATACAGGTAGTCAGGAGCAGTATACGGGTAGTCAGGAGCAGTATACAGGTAGTCAGGAGCAGTATACAGGTAGACAGGAGCAGTATACAGGTAGACAGGAGCAGTATACAGGTAGTCAGGAGCAGTATACAGGTAGTCAGGAGCAGTATACAGGTAGTCAGGAGCAGTATACAGGTAGTCAGGAGCAGTATACAGGTAGTCAGGAGCAGTATACGGGTAGTCAGGAGCAGTATACAGGTAGTCAGGAGCAGTATACAGGTAGTCAGGAGCAGTATACAGGTAGTCAGGAGCAGTATACAGGTAGTCAGGAGCAGTATACAGGTAGTCAGGAGCAGTATACGGGTAGTCAGGAGCAGTATACAGGTAGTCAGGAGCAGTATACAGGTAGTCAGGAGCAGTATACAGGTAGTCAGGAGCAGTATACGGGTAGTCAGGAGCAGTATACAGGTAGTCAGGAGCAGTATACGGGTAGTCAGGAGCAGTATACGGGTAGTCAGGAGCAGTATACAGGTAGTCAGGAGCAGTATACGGGTAGTAAGGAGCAGTATACAGGTAGTCAGGAGCAGTATACAGGTAGTCAGGAGCAGTATACGGGTAGTCAGGAGCAGTATACGGTAGTAAGGAGCAGTATACAGGTAGTCAGGAGCAGTATACGGGTAGTCAGGAGCGGTATACGGGTAGTCAGGAGCAGTATACAGGTAGTCAGGAGCAGTATACAGGTAGTCAGGAGCAGTATACAGGTAGTCAGGAGCAGTATACAGGTAGTCAGGAGCAGTATACGGGTAGTCAGGAGCAGTATACGGTAGTCAGGAGCAGTATACGGGTAGACAGGAGCAGTATACAGGTAGTCAGGAGCAGTATACGGGTAGTCAGGAGCAGTATACGGGTAGTCAGGAGCAGTATACAGGTAGTCAGGAGCAGTATACAGGTAGTCAGGAGCAGTATACAGGTAGTCAGGAGCGGTATACAGGTAGTCAGGAGCAGTATACGGGTAGAGAGGAGCAGTATACAGGTAGACAGGAGCAGTATACAGGTAGACAGGAGCAGTATACAGGTAGTCAGGAGCAGTATACAGGTAGTCAGGAGCAGTATACAGGTAGTCAGGAGCAGTATACAGGTAGTCAGGAGCAGTATACAGGTAGTCAGGAGCAGTATACAGGTAGTCAGGAGCAGTATACAGGTAGTCAGGAGCAGTATACAGGTAGTCAGGAGCAGTATACGGGTAGACAGGAGCAGTATACAGGTAGTCAGGAGCAGTATACAGGTAGACAGGAGCAGTATACAGGTAGTCAGGAGCAGTATACAGGTAGTCAGGAGCAGTATACAGGTAGTCAGGAGCAGTATACAGGTAGTCAGGAGCAGTATACGGGTAGTCAGGAGCAGTATACGGGTAGTCAGGAGCAGTATACGGGTAGACAGGAGCAGTATACAGGTAGACAGGAGCAGTATACAGGTAGACAGGAGCAGTATACAGGTAGTCAGGAGTAGTATACGGGTAGTCAGGAGCAGTATACGGGTAGACAGGAGCAGTATACAGGTAGTCAGGAGCAGTATACAGGTAGTCAGGAGCAGTATACAGGTAGACAGGAGCAGTATACAGGTAGTCAGGAGCAGTATACAGGTAGTCAGGAGCAGTATACAGGTAGTCAGGAGCAGTATACAGGTAGTCAGGAGCAGTATACAGGTAGTCAGGAGCAGTATACAGGTAGTCAGGAGCAGTATACGGGTAGTCAGGAGCAGTATACGGGTAGTCAGGAGCAGTATACAGGTAGACAGGAGCAGTATACGGGTAGTCAGGAGCAGTATACGGGTAGTCAGGAGCAGTATACAGGTAGTCAGGAGCAGTATACAGGTAGTCAGGAGCAGTATACAGGTAGTCAGGAGCAGTATACGGGTAGTCAGGAGCAGTATACGGGTAGTCAGGAGCAGTATACAGGTAGTCAGGAGCAGTATACGGGTAGTCAGGAGCAGTATACGGGTAGTCAGGAGCAGTATACAGGTAGTCAGGAGCAGTATACAGGTAGTCAGGAGCAGTATACGGGTAGACAGGAGCAGTATACGGGTAGTCAGGAGCAGTATACAGGTAGTCAGGAGCAGTATACGGGTAGTCAGGAGCAGTATACAGGTAGTCAGGAGCAGTATACAGGTAGTCAGGAGCAGTATACGGGTAGTCAGGAGCAGTATACAGGTAGTCAGGAGCAGTATACAGGTAGTCAGGAGCAGTATACAGGTAGTCAGGAGCAGTATACAGGTAGACAGGAGCAGTATACAGGTAGTCAGGAGCAGTATACAGGTAGTCAGGAGCAGTATACAGGTAGTCAGGAGCAGTATACAGGTAGTCAGGAGCAGTATACAGGTAGTCAGGAGCAGTATACAGGTAGTCAGGAGCAGTATACAGGTAGTCAGGAGCAGTATACGGGTAGTCAGGTGCAGTATACGGGTAGTCAGGAGCAGTATACGGGTAGTCAGGAGCAGTATACATGTAGACAGGAGCAGTATACAGGTAGACAGGAGCAGTATACAGGTAGTCAGGAGCAGTATACAGGTAGTCAGGAGCAGTATACAGGTAGTCAGGAGCAGTATACGGGTAGTCAGGAGCAGTATACAGGTAGTCAGGAGCAGTATACAGGTAGACAGGAGCAGTATACAGGTAGTCAGGAGCAGTATACAGGTAGACAGGAGCAGTATACGGGTAGTCAGGAGCAGTATACAGGTAGTCAGGAGCAGTATACAGGTAGTCAGGAGCAGTATACAGGTAGTCAGGAGCAGTATACAGGTAGACAGGAGCAGTATACAGGTAGTCAGGAGCAGTATACGGGTAGTCAGGAGCAGTATACAGGTAGTCAGGAGCAGTATACAGGTAGACAGGAGCAGTATACAGGTAGTCAGGAGCAGTATACAGGTAGACAGGAGCAGTATACGGGTAGTCAGGAGCAGTATACAGGTAGTCAGGAGCAGTATACAGGTAGTCAGGAGCAGTATACAGGTAGTCAGGAGCAGTATACGGGTAGTCAGGAGCAGTATACGGGTAGTCAGGAGCAGTATACAGGTAGTCAGGAGCAGTATACAGGTAGTCAGGAGCAGTATACAGGTAGTCAGGAGCAGTATACAGGTAGTCAGGAGCGGTATACGGGTAGAGAGGAGCAGTATACAGGTAGTCAGGAGCAGTATACAGGTAGTCAGGAGCAGTATACAGGTAGTCAGGAGCAGTATACGGGTAGTCAGGAGCAGTATACAGGTAGTCAGGAGCAGTATACAGGTAGTCAGGAGCGGTATACGGGTAGTCAGGAGCAGTATACAGGTAGTCAGGAGCAGTATACAGGTAGTCAGGAGCAGTATACAGGTAGACAGGAGCAGTATACGGGTAGTCAGGAGCAGTATACAGGTAGTCAGGAGCAGTATACAGGTAGTCAGGAGCGGTATACAGGTAGTCAGGAGCAGTATACAGGTAGACAGGAGCAGTATACAGGTAGACAGGAGCAGTATACGGGTAGTCAGGAGCAGTATACAGGTAGTCAGGAGCAGTATACAGGTAGTCAGGAGCAGTATACGGGTAGTCAGGAGCAGTATACAGGTAGTCAGGAGCGGTATACGGGTAGTCAGGAGCAGTATACGAGGTAGTCAGGAGCAGTATACAGGTAGTCAGGAGCGGTATACGGGTAGAGAGGAGCAGTATACAGGTAGTCAGGAGCAGTATACAGGTAGTCAGGAGCAGTATACAGGTAGTCAGGAGCAGTATACGGTAGTCAGGAGCAGTATACGGGTAGTCAGGAGCAGTATACGGGTAGTCAGGAGCAGTATACGGGTAGTCAGGAGCAGTATACAGGTAGTCAGGAGCAGTATACAGGTAGTCAGGAGCAGTATACAGGTAGTCAGGAGCAGTATACAGGTAGTCAGGAGCAGTATACAGGTAGACAGGAGCAGTATACGGGTAGACAGGAGCAGTATACGGGTAGTCAGGAGCAGTATACAGGTAGTCAGGAGCGGTATACGGGTAGTCAGGAGCAGTATACAGGTAGTCAGGAGCAGTATACAGGTAGTCAGGAGCGGTATACGGGTAGAGAGGAGCAGTATACAGGTAGTCAGGAGCAGTATACAGGTAGTCAGGAGCAGTATACAGGTAGTCAGGAGCAGTATACGGGTAGTCAGGAGCAGTATACGGGTAGTCAGGAGCAGTATACGGGTAGTCAGGAGCAGTATACGGGTAGTCAGGAGCAGTATACAGGTAGTCAGGAGCAGTATACAGGTAGTCAGGAGCAGTATACAGGTAGTCAGGAGCAGTATACAGGTAGTCAGGAGCAGTATACAGGTAGTCAGGAGCAGTATACGGGTAGACAGGAGCAGTATACGGGTAGTCAGGAGCAGTATACAGGTAGTCAGGAGCAGTATACAGGTAGTCAGGAGCAGTATACGGGTAGAGAGGAGCAGTATACAGGTAGTCAGGAGCAGTATACAGGTAGTCAGGAGCAGTATACAGGTAGACAGGAGCAGTATACGGGTAGACAGGAGCAGTATACGGGTAGTCAGGAGCAGTATACAGGTAGTCAGGAGCAGTATACAGGTAGTCAGGAGCAGTATACGGGTAGAGAGGAGCAGTATACAGGTAGTCAGGAGCAGTATACAGGTAGTCAGGAGCAGTATACAGGTAGTCAGGAGCAGTATACAGGGTAGTCAGGAGCAGTATACAGGTAGTCAGGAGCAGTATACAGGTAGTCAGGAGCAGTATACAGGTAGTCAGGAGCAGTATACGGGTAGTCAGGAGCAGTATACGGGTAGTCAGGAGCAGTATACAGGTAGTCAGGAGCAGTATACAGGTAGTCAGGAGCAGTATACGGCTAGTCAGGAGCAGTATACGGGTAGTCAGGAGCAGTATACAGGTAGTCAGGAGCAGTATACAGGTAGACAGGAGCAGTATACGGGTAGTCAGGAGCAGTATACGGGTAGAGGAGCAGTATACGGGTAGTCAGGAGCAGTATACAGGTAGTCAGGAGCAGTATACAGGTAGACAGGAGCAGTATACGGGTAGTCAGGAGCAGTATACAGGTAGTCAGGAGCAGTATACAGGTAGTCAGGAGCAGTATACAGGTAGTCAGGAGCAGTATACAGGTAGACAGGAGCAGTATACGGTAGTCAGGAGCAGTATACAGGTAGTCAGGAGCAGTATACAGGTAGACAGGAGCAGTATACAGGTAGTCAGGAGCAGTATACAAGTAGTCAGGAGCAGTATACGGGTAGTCAGGAGCAGTATACGGGTAGTCAGGAGCAGTATACAGGTAGTCAGGAGCAGTATACAGGTAGTCAGGAGCAGTATACGGGAAGACAGGAGCAGTATACGGGTAGTCAGGAGCAGTATACAGGTAGTCAGGAGCAGTATACAGGTAGTCAGGAGCAGTATACGGGTAGACAGGAGCAGTATACGGGTAGTCAGGAGCAGTATACAGGTAGTCAGGAGCAGTATACAGGTAGTCAGGAGCAGTATACAGGTAGTCAGGAGCAGTATACAGGTAGTCAGGAGCAGTATACAGGTAGTCAGGAGCAGTATACAGGTAGTCAGGAGCAGTATACAGGGTAGTCAGGAGCAGTATACAGGTAGTCAGGAGCAGTATACAGGGTAGTCAGGAGCAGTATACAGGTAGTCAGGAGCAGTATACGGGTAGTCAGGAGCAGTATACAGGTAGTCAGGAGCAGTATACAGGTAGACAGGAGCAGTATACAGGTAGTCAGGAGCAGTATACAGGTAGTCAGGAGCAGTATACGGGTAGTCAGGAGCAGTATACAGGTAGTCAGGAGCAGTATACAGGTAGTCAGGAGCAGTATACAGGTAGTCAGGAGCAGTATACAGGTAGTCAGGAGCAGTATACAGGGTAGTCAGGAGCAGTATACAGGTAGTCAGGAGCAGTATACAGGTAGTCAGGAGCAGTATACAGGTAGTCAGGAGCAGTATACAGGTAGTCAGAGCAGTATACAGGTAGTCAGGAGCAGTATACAGGTAGTCAGGAGCAGTATACGGGTAGTCAGGAGCAGTATACAGGTAGTCAGGAGCAGTATACAGGTAGTCAGGAGCAGTATACAGGTAGTCAGGAGCAGTATACAGGTAGTCAGGAGCAGTATACGGGTAGTCAGGAGCAGTATACGGTAGTCAGGAGCAGTATACGGTAGTCAGGAGCAGTATACAGGTAGTCAGGAGCAGTATACAGGTAGTCAGAGCAGTATACAGGTAGTCAGGAGCAGTATACAGGTAGTCAGGAGCGGTATACGGGTAGAGAGGAGCAGTATACAGGTAGTCAGGAGCAGTATACAGGTAGTCAGGAGCAGTATACAGGTAGTCAGGAGCAGTATACAGGTAGTCAGGAGCAGTATACGGGTAGACAGGAGCAGTATACGGGTAGTCAGGAGCAGTATACGGGTAGAGAGGAGCAGTATACGGGTAGTCAGGAGCAGTATACAGGTAGTCAGGAGCAGTATACAGGTAGACAGGAGCAGTATACAGGTAGTCAGGAGCAGTATACAGGTAGTCAGGAGCAGTATACAGGTAGTCAGGAGCAGTATACGGGTAGAGAGGAGCAGTATACAGGTAGTCAGGAGCAGTATACAGGTAGTCAGGAGCAGTATACAGGTAGTCAGGAGCAGTATACAGGTAGTCAGGAGCAGTATACAGGTAGTCAGGAGCAGTATACAGGTAGTCAGGAGCAGTATACAGGTAGACAGGAGCAGTATACGGGTAGTCAGGAGCAGTATACAGGTAGTCAGGAGCAGTATACAGGTAGTCAGGAGCAGTATACGGTAGTCAGGAGCAGTATACAGGTAGTCAGGAGCAGTATACAGGTAGTCAGGAGCAGTATACGGGTAGTCAGGAGCAGTATACGGGTAGTCAGGAGCAGTATACAGGTAGTCAGGAGCAGTATACGGGTAGTCAGGAGCAGTATACAGGTAGTCAGGAGCAGTATACAGGTAGACAGGAGCAGTATACAGGTAGTCAGGAGCAGTATACAGGTAGACAGGAGCAGTATACGGTAGTCAGGAGCAGTATACGGGTAGTCAGGAGCAGTATACAGGTAGTCAGGAGCAGTATACAGGTAGTCAGGAGCAGTATACGGTAGTCAGGAGCAGTATACGGGTAGTCAGGAGCAGTATACAGGTAGTCAGGAGCAGTATACAGGTAGTCAGGAGCAGTATACAGGTAGTCAGGAGCAGTATACGGGTAGTCAGGAGCAGTATACAGGTAGTCAGGAGCAGTATACAGGTAGTCAGGAGCAGTATACAGGTAGTCAGGAGCAGTATACAGGTAGTCAGGAGCAGTATACAGGTAGTCAGGAGCAGTATACAGGTAGTCAGGAGCAGTATACAGGTAGTCAGGAGCAGTATACGGGTAGTCAGGAGCAGTATACAGGTAGTCAGGAGCAGTATACAGGTAGTCAGGAGCAGTATACAGGTAGTCAGGAGCAGTATACAGGGTAGTCAGGAGCAGTATACAGGTAGTCAGGAGCAGTATACAGGTAGTCAGGAGCAGTATACAGGTAGTCAGGAGCAGTATACGGGTAGTCAGGAGCAGTATACAGGTAGTCAGGAGCAGTATACAGGTAGTCAGGAGCAGTATACAGGTAGTCAGGAGCAGTATACAGGTAGTCAGGAGCAGTATACAGGTAGTCAGGAGCAGTATACAGGTAGTCAGGAGCAGTATACAGGTAGTCAGGAGCAGTATACAGGTAGTCAGGAGCAGTATACGGGTAGTCAGGAGCAGTATACAGGTAGTCAGGAGCAGTATACGGTAGTCAGGAGCAGTATACAGGTAGTCAGGAGCAGTATACAGGTAGTCAGGAGCAGTATACAGGTAGTCAGGAGCAGTATACAGGTAGTCAGGAGCAGTATACGGGTAGTCAGGAGCAGTATACAGGTAGTCAGGAGCAGTATACAGGTAGTCAGGAGCAGTATACGGGTAGACAGGAGCAGTATACAGGTAGTCAGGAGCAGTATACAGGTAGTCAGGAGCAGTATACAGGTAGACAGGAGCAGTATACGGGTAGTCAGGAGCAGTATACAGGTAGTCAGGAGCAGTATACAGGTAGTCAGGAGCAGTATACAGGTAGTCAGGAGCAGTATACGGGTAGTCAGGAGCAGTATACAGGTAGTCAGGAGCAGTATACAGGTAGTCAGGAGCAGTATACAGGTAGACAGGAGCAGTATACGGGTAGTCAGGAGCAGTATACAGGTAGTCAGGAGCAGTATACGGGTAGTCAGGAGCAGTATACAGGTAGACAGGAGCAGTATACAGGGTAGACAGGAGCAGTATACAGGTAGTCAGGAGCAGTATACAGGTAGTCAGGAGCAGTATACGGTAGACAGGAGCAGTATACGGGTAGTCAGGAGCAGTATACAGGTAGTCAGGAGCAGTATACAGGTAGTCAGGAGCAGTATACGGGTAGTCAGAGCAGTATACAGGTAGTCAGGAGCAGTATACAGGTAGACAGGAGCAGTATACGGGTAGTCAGGAGCAGTATACAGGTAGTCAGGAGCAGTATACAGGTAGACAGGAGCAGTATACAGGTAGTCAGGAGCAGTATACAGGTTGTCAGGAGCAGTATACGGGTAGTCAGGAGCAGTATACAGGTAGTCAGGAGCAGTATACAGGTAGACAGGAGCAGTATACGGGTAGTCAGGAGCAGTATACAGGTAGTCAGGAGCAGTATACGGTAGACAGGAGCAGTATACGGGTAGAGAGGAGCAGTATACAGGTAGTCAGGAGCAGTATACGGGTAGTCAGGAGCAGTATACGGGTAGTCAGGAGCAGTATACAGGTAGTCAGGAGCAGTATACAGGTAGTCAGGAGCAGTATACAGGTAGACAGGAGCAGTATACTGGTAGTCAGGAGCAGTATACGGGTAGTCAGGAGCAGTATACAGGTAGTCAGGAGCAGTATACAGGTAGTCAGGAGCAGTATACGGTAGTCAGGAGCAGTATACAGGTAGTCAGGAGCAGTATACAGGTAGTCAGGAGCAGTATACAGGTAGTCAGGAGCAGTATACAGGTAGTCAGGAGCAGTATACAGGTAGTCAGGAGCAGTATACAGGTAGTCAGGAGCAGTATACGGTAGACAGGAGCAGTATACAGGTAGTCAGGAGCAGTATACAGGTAGTCAGGAGCAGTATACAGGGTAGTCAGGAGCAGTATACAGGTAGTCAGGAGCAGTATACAGGTAGTCAGGAGCAGTATACAGGTAGTCAGGAGCAGTATACAGGTAGACAGGAGCAGTATACAGGTAGTCAGGAGCAGTATACAGGTAGACAGGAGCAGTATACAGGTAGTCAGGAGCAGTATACAGGTAGTCAGGAGCAGTATACAGGTAGTCAGGAGCAGTATACAGGTAGTCAGGAGCAGTATACAGGGTAGTCAGGAGCAGTATACGGGTAGTCAGGAGCAGTATACAGGTAGTCAGGAGCAGTATACGGTAGTCAGGAGCAGTATACAGGTAGTCAGGAGCAGTATACAGGTAGTCAGGAGCAGTATACGGGTAGTCAGGAGCAGTATACAGGTAGTCAGGAGCAGTATACGGTAGCAGGAGCAGTATACAGGTAGTCAGGAGCAGTATACAGGTAGTCAGGAGCAGTATACAGGTAGTCAGGAGCAGTATACAGGTAGTCAGGAGCAGTATACAGGTAGTCAGGAGCAGTATACAGGTAGTCAGGAGCAGTATACAGGTAGTCAGGAGCAGTATACGGGTAGTCAGGAGCAGTATACAGGTAGTCAGGAGCAGTATACAGGTAGTCAGGAGCAGTATACGGGTAGACAGGAGCAGTATACAGGTAGTCAGGAGCAGTATACAGGTAGTCAGGAGCAGTATACAGGTAGTCAGGAGCAGTATACAGGTAGTCAGGAGCAGTATACAGGTAGTCAGGAGCAGTATACAGGTAGTCAGGAGCAGTATACAGGTAGTCAGGAGCAGTATACGGTAGAGAGGAGCAGTATACAGGTAGTCAGGAGCAGTATACAGGTAGTCAGGAGCAGTATACAGGTAGTCAGGAGCAGTATACGGGTAGACAGGAGCAGTATACAGGTAGTCAGGAGCAGTATACGGGTAGTCAGGAGCAGTATACAGGTAGTCAGGAGCAGTATACAGGTAGTCAGGAGCAGTATACAGGTAGTCAGGAGCAGTATACAGGTAGTCAGGAGCAGTATACGGGTAGTCAGGAGCAGTATACAGGTAGTCAGGAGCAGTATACAGGTAGTCAGGAGCAGTATACAGGGTAGACAGGAGCAGTATACAGGTAGTCAGGAGCAGTATACAGGTAGTCAGGAGCAGTATACAGGTAGTCAGGAGCAGTATACAGGTAGTCAGGAGCAGTATACAGGTAGTCAGGAGCAGTATACAGGTAGTCAGGAGCAGTATACAGGTAGTCAGGAGCAGTATACAGGTAGTCAGGAGCAGTATACAGGTAGTCAGGAGCAGTATACAGGTAGTCAGGAGCAGTATACAGGTAGTCAGGAGCAGTATACAGGTAGTCAGGAGCAGTATACAGGTAGTCAGGAGCAGTATACGGTAGACAGGAGCAGTATACAGGTAGTCAGGAGCAGTATACAGGTAGTCAGGAGCAGTATACAGGTAGTCAGGAGCAGTATACAGGTAGTCAGGAGCAGTATACAGGTAGTCAGGAGCAGTATACAGGTAGTCAGGAGCAGTATACAGGTAGTCAGGAGCAGTATACAGGTAGTCAGGAGCAGTATACGGGTAGTCAGGAGCAGTATACGGTAGTCAGGAGCAGTATACAGGTAGACAGGAGCAGTATACAGGTAGACAGGAGCAGTATACAGGTAGACAGGAGCAGTATACAGGTAGTCAGGAGTAGTATACGGGTAGTCAGGAGCAGTATACAGGTAGACAGGAGCAGTATACAGGTAGTCAGGAGCAGTATACAGGTAGTCAGGAGCAGTATACAGGTAGACAGGAGCAGTATACAGGTAGTCAGGAGCAGTATACAGGTAGTCAGGAGCAGTATACAGGTAGTCAGGAGCAGTATACAGGTAGTCAGGAGCAGTATACAGGTAGTCAGGAGCAGTATACAGGTAGTCAGGAGCAGTATACGGGTAGTCAGGAGCAGTATACGGGTAGTCAGGAGCAGTATACAGGTAGACAGGAGCAGTATACGGTAGTCAGGAGCAGTATACGGGTAGTCAGGAGCAGTATACAGGTAGTCAGGAGCAGTATACAGGTAGTCAGGAGCAGTATACGGGTAGTCAGGTGCAGTATACAGGTAGTCAGGAGCAGTATACGGTAGTCAGGAGCAGTATACGGGTAGTCAGGAGCAGTATACAGGTAGTCAGGAGCAGTATACAGGTAGTCAGGAGCAGTATACGGGTAGTCAGGAGCAGTATACAGGTAGACAGGAGCAGTATACAGGTAGACAGGAGCAGTATACAGGTAGTCAGGAGCAGTATACAGGTAGTCAGGAGCAGTATACAGGTAGTCAGGAGCAGTATACGGGTAGTCAGGAGCAGTATACAGGTAGTCAGGAGCAGTATACAGGTAGACAGGAGCAGTATACAGGTAGTCAGGAGCAGTATACAGGTAGACAGGAGCAGTATACAGGTAGTCAGGAGCAGTATACAGGTAGACAGGAGCAGTATACGGGTAGTCAGGAGCAGTATACAGGTAGTCAGGAGCAGTATACGGGTAGTCAGGAGCAGTATACAGGTAGTCAGGAGCAGTATACAGGTAGACAGGAGCAGTATACAGGTAGTCAGGAGCAGTATACGGGTAGTCAGGAGCAGTATACAGGTAGTCAGGAGCAGTATACAGGTAGACAGGAGCAGTATACAGGTAGTCAGGAGCAGTATACGGGTAGACAGGAGCAGTATACGGGTAGTCAGGAGCAGTATACAGGTAGTCAGGAGCAGTATACAGGTAGTCAGGAGCAGTATACAGGTAGTCAGGAGCAGTATACAGGTAGTCAGGAGCAGTATACGGGTAGAGAGGAGCAGTATACAGGTAGTCAGGAGCAGTATACAGGTAGTCAGGAGCAGTATACAGGTAGTCAGGAGCAGTATACGGGTAGTCAGGAGCAGTATACAGGTAGTCAGGAGCAGTATACGGGTAGTCAGGAGCAGTATACAGGTAGTCAGGAGCAGTATACAGGTAGTCAGGAGCAGTATACAGGTAGACAGGAGCAGTATACAGGTAGTCAGGAGCAGTATACAGGTAGTCAGGAGCAGTATACAGGTAGTCAGGAGCAGTATACGGGTAGTCAGGAGCAGTATACAGGTAGTCAGGAGCGGTATACGGGTAGTCAGGAGCAGTATACGGGTAGTCAGGAGCAGTATACGGGTAGTCAGGAGCAGTATACAGGTAGACAGGAGCAGTATACAGGTAGTCAGGAGCAGTATACAGGTAGTCAGGAGCAGTATACAGGTAGTCAGGAGCAGTATACAGGTAGTCAGGAGCGGTATACGGGTAGTCAGGAGCAGTATACAGGTAGACAGGAGCAGTATACAGGTAGTCAGGAGCAGTATACGGGTAGTCAGGAGCAGTATACAGGTAGTCAGGAGCAGTATACAGGTAGTCAGGAGCAGTATACAGGTAGTCAGGAGCAGTATACAGGTAGACAGGAGCAGTATACAGGTAGTCAGGAGCAGTATACAGGTAGTCAGGAGCAGTATACAGGTAGTCAGGAGCAGTATACAGGTAGTCAGGAGCGGTATACGGGTAGTCAGGAGCAGTATACAGGTAGTCAGGAGCAGTATACAGGTAGTCAGGAGCGGTATACGGGTAGAGAGGAGCAGTATACAGGGTAGTCAGGAGCAGTATACAGGTAGTCAGGAGCAGTATACAGGTAGTCAGGAGCAGTATACGGGTAGTCAGGAGCAGTATACGGGTAGTCAGGAGCAGTATACGGGTAGTCAGGAGCAGTATACGGGTAGTCAGGAGCAGTATACAGGTAGTCAGGAGCAGTATACAGGTAGTCAGGAGCAGTATACAGGTAGTCAGGAGCAGTATACAGGTAGTCAGGAGCAGTATACAGGTAGACAGGAGCAGTATACGGGTAGACAGGAGCAGTATACGGGTAGTCAGGAGCAGTATACAGGTAGTCAGGAGCAGTATACAGGTAGTCAGGAGCAGTATACGGGTAGAGAGGAGCAGTATACAGGTAGTCAGGAGCAGTATACAGGTAGTCAGGAGCAGTATACAGGTAGTCAGGAGCAGTATACAGGTAGTCAGGAGCAGTATACAGGTAGTCAGGAGCAGTATACAGGTAGTCAGGAGCAGTATACAGGTAGTCAGGAGCAGTATACGGGTAGTCAGGAGCAGTATACGGGTAGTCAGGAGCAGTATACAGGTAGTCAGGAGCAGTATACAGGTAGTCAGGAGCAGTATACGGCTAGTCAGGAGCAGTATACGGGTAGTCAGGAGCAGTATACAGGTAGTCAGGAGCAGTATACAGGTAGACAGGAGCAGTATACGGGTAGTCAGGAGCAGTATACGGGTAGAGAGGAGCAGTATACGGGTAGTCAGGAGCAGTATACAGGTAGTCAGGAGCAGTATACAGGTAGACAGGAGCAGTATACGGGTAGTCAGGAGCAGTATACAGGTAGTCAGGAGCAGTATACAGGTAGTCAGGAGCAGTATACAGGTAGTCAGGAGCAGTATACAGGTAGTCAGGAGCAGTATACGGGTAGTCAGGAGCAGTATACGGGTAGTCAGGAGCAGTATACAGGTAGTCAGGAGCAGTATACAGGTAGTCAGGAGCAGTATACGGGTAGTCAGGAGCAGTATACGGGTAGTCAGGAGCAGTATACAGGTAGTCAGGAGCAGTATACGGTAGTCAGGAGCAGTATACAGGTAGTCAGGAGCAGTATACAGGTAGACAGGAGCAGTATACGGGTAGTCAGGAGCAGTATACAGGTAGTCAGGAGCAGTATACGGGTAGTCAGGAGCAGTATACGGGTAGTCAGGAGCAGTATACAGGTAGTCAGGAGCAGTATACAGGTAGTCAGGAGCAGTATACAGGTAGTCAGGAGCAGTATACAGGTAGTCAGGAGCAGTATACAGGTAGTCAGGAGCAGTATACGGGTAGTCAGGAGCAGTATACGGGTAGTCAGGAGCAGTATACAGGTAGTCAGGAGCAGTATACAGGTAGTCAGGAGCAGTATACAGGTAGTCAGGAGCAGTATACAGGTAGTCAGGAGCAGTATACGGGTAGAGAGGAGCAGTATACAGGTAGTCAGGAGCAGTATACAGGTAGTCAGGAGCAGTATACAGGTAGTCAGGAGCAGTATACAGGTAGTCAGGAGCAGTATACGGGTAGACAGGAGCAGTATACGGGTAGTCAGGAGCAGTATACAGGTAGTCAGGAGCAGTATACAGGGTAGTCAGGAGCAGTATACAGGTAGTCAGGAGCAGTATACGGGTAGAGAGGAGCAGTATACAGGTAGTCAGGAGCAGTATACAGGTAGTCAGGAGCAGTATACAGGTAGTCAGGAGCAGTATACAGGTAGTCAGGAGCAGTATACAGGTAGTCAGGAGCAGTATACAGGTAGTCAGGAGCAGTATACGGGTAGAGAGGAGCAGTATACAGGTAGTCAGGAGCAGTATACAGGTAGTCAGGAGCAGTATACAGGTAGTCAGGAGCAGTATACAGGTAGTCAGGAGCAGTATACAGGTAGTCAGGAGCAGTATACGGGTAGACAGGAGCAGTATACGGGTAGTCAGGAGCAGTATACAGGTAGTCAGGAGCAGTATACGGGTAGTCAGGAGCAGTATACAGGTAGTCAGGAGCAGTATACAGGTAGACAGGAGCAGTATACAGGTAGTCAGGAGCAGTATACAGGTAGTCAGGAGCAGTATACAGGTAGTCAGGAGCAGTATACAGGTAGTCAGGAGCAGTATACAGGTAGTCAGGAGCAGTATACAGGTAGTCAGGAGCAGTATACGGGTAGACAGGAGCAGTATACGGGTAGTCAGGAGCAGTATACAGGTAGTCAGGAGCAGTATACAGGTAGTCAGGAGCAGTATACAGGTAGTCAGGAGCAGTATACGGGTAGACAGGAGCAGTATACGGGTAGTCAGGAGCAGTATACAGGTAGTCAGGAGCAGTATACAGGTAGTCAGGAGCAGTATACAGGTAGTCAGGAGCAGTATACAGGTAGTCAGGAGCAGTATACGGGTAGAGAGGAGCAGTATACGGGTAGTCAGGAGCAGTATACAGGTAGTCAGGAGCAGTATACAGGTAGTCAGGAGCAGTATACAGGTAGTCAGGAGCAGTATACAGGTAGTCAGGAGCAGTATACAGGTAGACAGGAGCAGTATACGGGTAGTCAGGAGCAGTATACAGGTAGTCAGGAGCAGTATACAGGTAGTCAGGAGCAGTATACGGGTAGTCAGGAGCAGTATACAGGTAGTCAGGAGCAGTATACAGGTAGTCAGGAGCAGTATACGGGTAGTCAGGAGCAGTATACGGGTAGTCAGGAGCAGTATACAGGTAGTCAGGAGCAGTATACGGGTAGTCAGGAGCAGTATACAGGTAGTCAGGAGCAGTATACAGGTAGACAGGAGCAGTATACAGGTAGTCAGGAGCAGTATACAGGTAGTCAGGAGCAGTATACGGGTAGTCAGGAGCAGTATACAGGTAGTCAGGAGCAGTATACAGGTAGTCAGGAGCAGTATACAGGTAGTCAGGAGCAGTATACAGGTAGTCAGGAGCAGTATACAGGTAGTCAGGAGCGGTATACAGGTAGTCAGGAGCAGTATACGGGTAGTCAGGAGCAGTATACAGGTAGACAGGAGCAGTATACGGGTAGTCAGGAGCGGTATACGGGTAGTCAGGAGCAGTATACGGGTAGTCAGGAGCAGTATACGGGTAGTCAGGAGCAGTATACAGGTAGTCAGGAGCAGTATACAGGTAGTCAGGAGCAGTATACGGGTAGTCAGGAGCAGTATACGGGTAGTCAGGAGCAGTATACAGGTAGTCAGGAGCAGTATACAGGTAGTCAGGAGCAGTATACAGGTAGTCAGGAGCAGTATACGGGTAGTCAGGAGCAGTATACGGGTAGTCAGGAGCAGTATACGGGTAGTCAGGAGCAGTATACAGGTAGTCAGGAGCAGTATACAGGTAGTCAGGAGCAGTATACAGGTAGTCAGGAGCAGTATACGGGTAGTCAGGAGCAGTATACAGGTAGTCAGGAGCAGTATACAGGTAGTCAGGAGCAGTATACGGGTAGTCAGGAGCAGTATACAGGTAGTCAGGAGCAGTATACGGGTAGTCAGGAGCAGTATACGGGTAGTCAGGAGCAGTATACAGGTAGTCAGGAGCAGTATACGGGTAGTCAGGAGCAGTATACGGGTAGTCAGGAGCAGTATACAGGTAGTCAGGAGCAGTATACAGGTAGTCAGGAGCAGTATACAGGTAGTCAGGAGCAGTATACGGGTAGTCAGGAGCAGTATACAGGTAGTCAGGAGCAGTATACAGGTAGTCAGGAGCAGTATACGGGTAGTCAGGAGCAGTATACAGGTAGTCAGGAGCAGTATACAGGTAGTCAGGAGCAGTATACAGGTAGTCAGGAGCAGTATACAGGTAGTCAGGAGCAGTATACAGGTAGACAGGAGCAGTATACAGGTAGTCAGGAGCAGTATACAGGTAGTCAGGAGCAGTATACAGGTAGTCAGGAGCAGTATACGGGTAGTCAGGAGCAGTATACGGGTAGTCAGGAGCGGTATACAGGTAGTCAGGAGCAGTATACAGGTAGTCAGGAGCAGTATACAGGTAGTCAGGAGCAGTATACGGGTAGACAGGAGCAGTATACAGGTAGTCAGGAGCAGTATACAGGTAGTCAGGAGCAGTATACAGGTAGTCAGGAGCAGTATACAGGTAGACAGGAGCAGTATACGGGTAGTCAGGAGCAGTATACAGGTAGTCAGGAGCAGTATACAGGTAGTCAGGAGCAGTATACAGGTAGTCAGGAGCAGTATACAGGTAGTCAGGAGCAGTATACAGGTAGACAGGAGCAGTATACGGGTAGTCAGGAGCAGTATACAGGTAGTCAGGAGCAGTATACAGGTAGTCAGGAGCAGTATACAGGTAGTCAGGAGCAGTATACAGGTAGTCAGGAGCAGTATACAGGTAGTCAGGAGCAGTATACAGGTAGACAGGAGCAGTATACGGGTAGTCAGGAGCAGTATACAGGTAGTCAGGAGCAGTATACAGGTAGTCAGGAGCAGTATACAGGTAGTCAGGAGCAGTATACAGGTAGTCAGGAGCAGTATACAGGTAGTCAGGAGCAGTATACAGGTAGTCAGGAGCAGTATACGGGTAGACAGGAGCAGTATACAGGTAGTCAGGAGCAGTATACGGGTAGTCAGGAGCAGTATACAGGTAGACAGGAGCAGTATACGGGTAGTCAGGAGCAGTATACAGGTAGACAGGAGCAGTATACAGGTAGACAGGAGCAGTATACGGGTAGTCAGGAGCAGTATACAGGTAGTCAGGAGCAGTATACGGGTAGACAGGAGCAGTATACGGGTAGAGAGGAGCAGTATACAGGTAGTCAGGAGCAGTATACAGGTAGACAGGAGCAGTATACGGGTAGTCAGGAGCAGTATACAGGTAGTCAGGAGCAGTATACGGGTAGACAGGAGCAGTATACGGGTAGAGAGGAGCAGTATACAGGTAGTCAGGAGCAGTATACGGGTAGTCAGGAGCAGTATACGGGTAGTCAGGAGCAGTATACAGGTAGTCAGGAGCAGTATACAGGTAGACAGGAGCAGTATACGGGTAGTCAGGAGCAGTATACGGGTAGTCAGGAGCAGTATACAGGTAGTCAGGAGCAGTATACAGGTAGACAGGAGCAGTATACGGGTAGTCAGGAGCAGTATACGGGTAGTCAGGAGCAGTATACAGGTAGTCAGGAGCAGTATACAGGTAGTCAGGAGCAGTATACGGGTAGTCAGGAGCAGTATACAGGTAGTCAGGAGCAGTATACAGGTAGTCAGGAGCAGTATACAGGTAGTCAGGAGCAGTATACAGGTAGACAGGAGCAGTATACGGGTAGTCAGGAGCAGTATACAGGTAGTCAGGAGCAGTATACAGGTAGTCAGGAGCAGTATACAGGTAGTCAGGAGCAGTATACAGGTAGACAGGAGCAGTATACGGGTAGTCAGGAGCAGTATACAGGTAGTCAGGAGCAGTATACAGGTAGTCAGGAGCAGTATACAGGTAGACAGGAGCAGTATACAGGTAGTCAGGAGCAGTATACAGGTAGACAGGAGCAGTATACAGGTAGTCAGGAGCAGTATACAGGTAGTCAGGAGCAGTATACAGGTAGTCAGGAGCAGTATACAGGTAGACAGGAGCAGTATACAGGTAGTCAGGAGCAGTATACGGGTAGTCAGGAGCAGTATACAGGTAGTCAGGAGCAGTATACGGGTAGTCAGGAGCAGTATACAGGTAGTCAGGAGCAGTATACGGGTAGACAGGAGCAGTATACAGGTAGTCAGGAGCAGTATACGGGTAGTCAGGAGCAGTATACAGGTAGTCAGGAGCAGTATACGGGTAGACAGGAGCAGTATACAGGTAGTCAGGAGCAGTATACAGGTAGTCAGGAGCAGTATACGGGTAGACAGGAGTAGTATACAGGTAGTCAGGAGCAGTATACGGGTAGAGAGGAGCAGTATACAGGTAGTCAGGAGCAGTATACGGGTAGAGAGGAGCAGTATACAGGTAGTCAGGAGCAGTATACAGGTAGTCAGGAGCAGTATACAGGTAGTCAGGAGCAGTATACGGGTAGAGAGGAGCAGTATACAGGTAGTCAGGAGCAGTATACGGGTAGTCAGGAGCAGTATACAGGTAGTCAGGAGCAGTATACAGGTAGTCAGGAGCAGTATACAGGTAGTCAGGAGCAGTATACAGGTATTCAGGAGCAGTATACAGGTAGACAGGAGCAGTATACGGGTAGTCAGGAGCAGTATACAGGTAGTCAGGAGCAGTATACAGGTAGTCAGGAGCAGTATACGGGTAGTCAGGAGCAGTATACAGGTAGTCAGGAGCAGTATACAGGTAGTCAGGAGCAGTATACAGGTAGACAGGAGCAGTATACAGGTAGTCAGGAGCAGTATACAGGTAGTCAGGAGCAGTATACAGGTAGTCAGGAGCAGTATACGGGTAGTCAGGAGCAGTATACAGGTAGTCAGGAGCAGTATACGGGTAGTCAGGAGCAGTATACAGGTAGTCAGGAGCAGTATACAGGTAGTCAGGAGCAGTATACAGGTAGACAGGAGCAGTATACAGGTAGTCAGGAGCAGTATACAGGTAGTCAGGAGCAGTATACAGGTAGTCAGGAGCAGTATACAGGTAGTCAGGAGCAGTATACAGGTAGTCAGGAGCAGTATACAGGTAGTCAGGAGCAGTATACGGGTAGTCAGGAGCAGTATACAGGTAGTCAGGAGCAGTATACGGGTAGTCAGGAGCAGTATACGGTGTTACAGAAAGTTATCATTGGATTGTGACTTCTGTGGACTTATTGTTATTACGGTTGATGTGACCGCCGCCGGCTACTAACTTTGTGGATTACAATAAATTGCTGTTGTCTCCCGACCTCTTGCGTCCGTGTTGATTCAAAAGACCATCCGGAGGAAGACGTATACCTTTGCTCCGTGACAACTGGTTGGCAGCGGTGGGATCAACAGCGGACAGCGAGATGGACTACAGCAGCCCAGCGATTAATGGAGCCACAACCTCAGAATACAGGAACTGGACTATGGCAAGTCTACAAGTAAGGGCCCGGGAACTAAACCTGAGTTACCAGGGAAGAACGAAAGAGCAACTGATCGAGGCACTGGAGGAGATGACCCTGCAAAGCGACCATGAGGAGGGCTGCCCCCAGGAGACTGGAGAGATACAGGAGTGGCAGGTACAGACCCAAAAGAGCAGATGGGTTGTTTTGTATGAGGAGGAATTGGCAGTGCTGGGGCTAGGAGCAACTGCAGAGCAAAGGAGTAGAGCATTACAGAGGGCTCAGGAAACGGAGAAGGAGGAACAGAGAATGGCGCATGAAAAGGAAAGAATGGCGCATGAAATGCGAATGGCTGAGATAACTACGCGGAATTATAATCAAACGTCGACCCCCAGCCCAACAGTGAGAGAACCACCATATGTCTCCCATAAACACTTCAAGACCTTTGAGGAAGCGGCTGGGGATGTTGATGGATATTTTCAGGACTTCGAACACCAGTGCCACCTGATGGAAGTCCCAGAGAAGGATTGGGTCCGGTATCTGGTGGGGCACCTACGAGATGGGGCTGCGGAAGCTCTCAGAGCCATGGACCCTAGTGATCAGCGGGACTATGAGGCCATTAAAAGAGCGGTGCAGAAGTATTATGCAGTCACTCCAGAGACCTACCGACTTCAGTTCCGCTCTTTGTCTTACAATGGGGGAAGCTCCTTCCACATGTTCGCCCACAAGTTGAAGCAAGCATGCAAGCGCTGGCTAGAAGGAGAGGAGGCTGTCACAGTCGATAAGATCCTCCAAGTCATACTTAAGGAACAGTTCTTTTCCCAGTGCCCCGCTGAGATCCGTGAGTGGGTGCTGGAACGGAACCCAGCCACAGTGGAGCAAGCTGCTTCCCTTGCAGATGAGGGCCTGACCATCAAGCCGCAGTGGAAGAGGTTGTTTGCAGAGGAGCGGAAAACTACCACCGTCCCCCAGACACCCTTCATCCAGCCACCCACCTTTCGTGCCCGGCCTCAGGATTACAATTCCCCCTCTACCCCTGCCCCAGCCCATCGGCCTCCAGCTATGAACAACCCTGTCCCTAGACAACGACCTACTGGAAGAATGCTAGAGCGCAGATGTTTTGGGTGCGGGCGGCCTGGACATTTGCAAGCTAGTTGCCCTGTTAACATGGGGGCACGGGCCACCGTGGCATCCCGGCCTATTCACTACCTGGGAACCACCCCTAGGACAGAAAGTTTGGCCCCATTTCCAGATGACTCCATGAATGACCCATCTGTTCCACCTCCAGGGGTCTATGGGATTCAGCCTTCCGCCACACATCCCGCAAACCTTCAGCGGAAGCACTTGCAGGAGGTCCTACTGGATGGCCGAACAGTTGTTGGATTCCGGGACTCGGGAGCTTTCCTAACGGTAGCGGACCCCCGAGTTGTGCGACCCGAGGCCCTAGAGGAGGGCCCTGGCCTTTCTATCGAGTTGGCAGGAGGTACTCAAAGACGTATTCCTAAAGCTACCGTGGAACTCGACTATGGTTATGGACCAAAACGATGCACAATTGGTGTGATGAGCGGGCTGCCGGCCGATGTTCTGTTAGGCAACGATGTTGGAAATCTACAGTGCCACTTTGTGGGAGCAGTGACCCGAAGCCAAGCTCAGGGAGAAGCCAACATGGATCCACCGGATTTTCTGCCAGATGCCAGCCCTTCAACCCTACAACTTTACCATTCAGTACCGCCGAGGGAACCAACACCAGAACGCAGATGGGTTATCCCGGCAGGAGGACATATGAGCTATAGAGACTGATGTGCATTCCCCAATTTACCTGTGTAGGCCAATTGTGTCATGCACATGTTTTGAGAGGGGGAGGGGTTGTCACGGGATGGTTAGAGTCTATACTATAGGCAATGTGTAATATATATTTCATGTGGAATGTATTCTCTAACCTGTTATATACATCAATGTGTAGTTGGCTGATTGGGGTCTAGTGTGTTAGCACATTGTATGCAAATACCTCTAACTAGTGAGGACCAGTGAGGACAATGGGTGGAGATAATCTGATCAGTGTCTCCAAGAAGATGTTGGATGGTGCATTGTCCATAGTAGACAGGGAGTCTGCTCTCCTTGGTATAGGTGAGGGGGGAAGGATCTGTGACTCAGCCCTTCCCCCCCACAGATATAGGTGTAACAGTCTTAGTATATAGTATATAGCTAGCAGTTAGTATGTGTTAGCCGGCCTGTGCACAGCTCTGCAGAGAGCCAGGATTTAGTTACAGGACCAAGGAGCCAAAGCTATCATTGGATTGTGACTTCTGTGGACTTATTGTTGTTACGGTTGATGTGACCGCCGCCGGCTACTAACTTTGTGGATTACAATAAATTGCTGTTGTCTCCCGACCTCTTGCGTCCGTGTTGATTCAAGATATCCTCCGGAGGAAGACGTATACCTTTGCTCCGTGACACTACCCCTATCCGAGAGGTAGTCTCCTGGGTTATGGACTTCGTTTGCCACTCCATGAAGAGGGTGGAGGACACCGTCTCCCATCTGGCAAAGAGGCCCCGTCTGCGGATCTCCTCTATGATCTGCTCCGGGATCTGCTCCGGGATCTCCTCCGGGATCTGCTCTGTGATCTGCTCCATGATCTCCTCTGGGATCTCCTCCATGATCTCCTCCGGGATCTCCTCTGGAGTCTCCTCCATGATCTGCTCTGGGATCTCCTCTGGGATCTCCTCCATGATCTCCTCCGGGATCTCCTCTGGAGTCTCCTCCATGATCTGCTCTGGGATCTCCTCTGTGATCTCCTCTGGGATTTTTCTCCTCTGGGATTTCCTTCATGATCATCCGCATTTCCAATATCTACAATAAGATTATTTGTGGATTTCAGTCTAAGACCCAGAACGAGAGAGAAAAACAAGTGCAGAAGTGACCAGAGAGGAGGAAGCGGCTCCGGATCTGACAACGCAGAGAACAGGAAATACAGTCAGGGGTCAGACGACAGATTAGAAGTGCCGACACATCCAAAAACATCCAAGAACCTGGCAGAAGTAAAGAAAAACTAACGCAAGAATACAATCCCTAGAAGTCTGAGTGATGGACAAGACTGTGCGGCCCAGAGAGGAGAGAAGCCCTGTGCGGCCACGGATGGTGGAGGTCTCAGGACCAGGGTCACTCTGGTCGTCTTCTTCAGGTTCATATTAACCCTTGGGGCTGATGGTGGAGGTGCAGGGGCCTCATGGTGTCCACCTACCTGGTCAGCAATTCCTCCTCAATTTCTCCTGATGTTACCCCAGGATATTTCTGGGAGACCCAAGTCTAAATTCCAGGATCCCACATCAGGGAATTGGGAAGATTTTTGGGCTCCTCCTCCCTCATGTGACCCCTGAGGCTTCAGCAGATCAGATTTAAAGCACAGTCCAGCAGAAGAAGCTCCCACCATAGCGCCTGGTCTCACAGGATGTGTTTCTGGGGGACTTTACCCAAACGGACTGAGACAACCAGGAGGAGTTGCAGGAGGGTCGACTGGCCGTAATATCAGGAAGACTCTACAAAGACCGGTGACCAACCTGCAGGTCATGGCAAAGAACGGCCATAGTGGCAGAGCGACTTCTATATAAAGGAGCAGCAGAGCAGTAAGAGGACCATGGCCGTCACCAGCCCACCACCAGCGTGGCCCATTATATTACTCACAGCCCGGGGATCGGTATTATATTATGGGCAAATCATTGTCCCAGGACAGTCGGATCATGCAGTGGCGTAACTAGGAGTGGCGGGGCCCCGTGGTGAACTTTTGACATGGGGGGGCCCCTCAAGAGGGGTACATGGGCAGGCAGGCTGTATGTGAGAACAGAAGGAATGGGGGTGCAGACTTTCTCACACACAGCCTGCACTCCATTCCCCCTTCTTGCTCACACACAGCCTGCACCCCCATTCCCCCTTCTTGCTCACACACAGACTGCACTCCCATTCCCCCTTCTTGCTCACACACAGACTGCACCCCATTCCCCCTTCTTGCTCACACACAGCCTGCACCCCCATCCCCCTTCTTGCTCACACACAGCCTGCACTCCCATTCCCCTTCTTGCTCACACACAGCCTGCACCCCCAGGTCACCCTCTTGCTCACACACAGCCTGCACCCCCATTCCCCCTTCTTGCTCACACACAGCCTGCACTCCCATTCCCCCTTCTTGCTCACACACAGCCTGCACCCCCATTCCCCCTTCTTGCTCACACACAGACTGCACCCCCATTCCCCCTTCTTGCTCACACACAGCCTGCACCCCCATTCCCCCTTCTTGCTCACACACAGACTGCACCCCCATTCCCCCTTCTTGCTCACACACAGACTGCACCCCCATTCCCCCTTCTTGCTCACACACAGCCTGCACCCCCATTCCCCCTTCTTGCTCACACACAGCCTGCACCCCCATTCCCCCTTCTTGCTCACACACAGCCTGCACTCCCATTCCCCCTTCTTGCTCACACACAGCCTGCACCCCCAGGTCACCCTCTTGCTCACACACAGCCTGCACTCCCATTCCCCCTTCTTGCTCACACACAGCCTGCACCCCCATTCCCCCTTCTTGCTCACACACAGACTGCACCCCCATTCCCCCCTTCTTGCTCACACACAGCCTGCACCCCCATTCCCCCTTCTTGCTCACACACAGACTGCACCCCCATTCCCCCTTCTTGCTCACACACAGACTGCACCCCCATTCCCCCTTCTTGCTCACACACAGCCTGCACCCCCATTCCCCCTTCCTTGCTCACACACAGCCTGCACCCCCATTCCCCCTTCTTGCTCACACACAGCCTGCACCCCCATTCCCCCTTCTTGCTCACACACAGCCTGCACCCCCATTCCCCTTCTTGCTCACACACAGCCTGCACCCCCATTTCCCCTTCTTGCTCACACACAGACTGCACCCCATTCCCCCTTCTTGCTCACACACAGACTGCACCCCCATTCCCCCTTCTTGCTCACACACAGCCTGCACCCCCATTCCCCCTTCTTGCTCACACACAGCCTGCACCCCCATTCCCCCTTCTTGCTCACACACAGCCTGCACCCCCATTCCCCTTCTTGCTCACACACAGACTGCACCCCCATTCCCCCTTCTTGCTCACACACAGACTGCACTCCCATTCCCCCTTCTTGCTCACACACAGCCTGCACTCCCATTCCCCTTCTTGCTCACACATAGCCTGCACCCCCAGGTCACCCTCTTGCTCACACACAGCCTGCACCCCCATTCCCCTTCTTGCTCACACACAGCCTGCACTCCCATTCCCCTTCTTGCTCACACATAGCCTGCACCCCCATTCCCCCTTCTTGCTCACACACAGCCTGCACCCCCATTTCCCCCTTCTTGCTCACACATAGCCTGCACCCCCTATTCCCCCTTCTTTCTCACACACAGCCTGCACCCCCATTCCCCCCTTCTTGCTCACACATAGCCTGCACCCCCAGGTCACCCTCTTGCTCACACACAGCCTGCACCCCCATTCCCTCCTCTTGCTCACATAGGGCAGAATGGGGGTGCAGAATGTAAGTAGGAGGAGTACATGGGCATGCAGGCTGTATGTGAGAACGGAAGGAATGGGGGTGCAGACTTTCTCACACACAGCCTGCACCCCCATGTACCCCTCTTCCTCACAGCCTATAACCCATTCCCCCCATTATACACTGACCTGTACAATCCGGGTAGCTCCGCCCACAAAAGACACTGAGCCTATGTTAGTAGAGTAAAGGACCTTGATGACGTCATGTCTCAGGTCCCTCAATCTACTAGTATAGATGCCGGCACAGGCCTGGGATAGAAGTTTCTCCTGCCCGCTATCACTATGCAAGTGCTGGGAGGCAGCAGGGGCCCGACGACAGCAGGCGGCCCCTACTTGGGTGCAGTAGTAAAGGCAGCAATTGCTAGATTTATTACTGTGGACTGTGGAGGAGGCAGCTCCTCTCATCTTCAGGCAGCCCCCGGTACTGCAGTAAATAGGGCCCGATAGGTGCTGGAGTTACACCAGCGGCTGCCCCTAGTATCCCCTAGTATCCCGGGCCCTGTGGCAGCTCCTCTCCATCTTCAGGCAGCCCCCGGTACTGCAGTAAATAGGGCCCGATAGGTGCTGGAGTTACACTAGCGGCTGCCCCCTAGTGCCCCTAGTATCCCGGCCCTGTGGCAGCTCCTCTCCATCTTCAGGCAGCCCCCGGTACTGCAGTAAATAGGGCCCGATAGGTGCTGGAGTTACACCAGCGGCTGCCCCTCTAGTGCCCCCTAGTAACCCGGGCCCTGTGGCAGCTCCTCTCCATCTTCAGGCAGCCCCCGGTACTGCAGTAAATAGGGCCCGATAGGTGCTGGAGTTACACCAGCGGCTGCCCCCTAGTGCCCCCTAGTATCCCGGGCCCTGTGGCAGCTCCTCTCCATCTTCAGGCAGCCCCCGGTACTGCAGTAAATAGGGCCCGATAGGTGCTGGAGTTACACTAGCGGCTGCCCCCTAGTGCCCCCTAGTATCCCGGGCCCTGTGGCAGCTCCTCTCCATCTTCAGGCAGCCCCCGGTACTGCAGTAAATAGGGCCCGATAGGTGCTGGAGTTACACCAGCGGCTGCCCCCTAGTGCCCCCTAGTATCCCGGGCCCTGTGGCAGCTCCTCTCCATCTTCAGGCAGCCCCCGGTACTGCAGTAAATAGGGCCCGATAGGTGCTGGAGTTACACTAGCGGCTGCCCCCTAGTGCCCCCTAGTATCCCGGGCCCTGTGGCAGCTCCTCTCCATCTTCAGGCAGCCCCGGTACTGCAGTAAATAGGGCCCGATAGGTGCTGGAGTTACACTAGCGGCTGCCCCCTAGTGCCCCCTAGTATCCGGGCCCTGTGGCAGCTCCTCTCCATCTTCAGGCAGCCCCCGGTACTGCAGTAAATAGGGCCCAATAGGTGCTGGAGTTACACCAGTGGCTGCCCCCTAGTGCCCCCTAGTATCCCGGGCCCTGTGGCAGCTCCTCTCCATCTTCAGGCAGCCCCCGGTACTGCAGTAAATAGGGCCCAATAGGTGCTGGAGTTACACAGCGGCTGCCCCTAGTGCCCCCTAGTACCCGGGCCCTGTGGCAGCTCCTCTCCATCTTCAGGCAGCCCCCGGTACTGCAGTAAATAGGGCCCGATAGGTGCTGGAGTTACACCAGCGGCTGCCCCCTAGTGCCCCCTAGTATCCCGGGCCCTGTGGCAGCTCCTCTCCATCTTCAGGCAGCCCCCGGTACTGCAGTAAATAGGGCCCGATAGGTGCTGGAGTTACACCAGCGGCTGCCCCCTAGTGCCCCCTAGTATCCCGGGCCCTGTGGCAGCTCCTCTCCATCTTCAGGCAGCCCCCGGTACTGCAGTAAATAGGGCCCGATAGGTGCTGGAGTTACACTAGCGGCTGCCCCCCCTAGTGCCCCTAGTATCCCGGGCCCTGTGGCAGCTGCCTCCGCTGCTACCCCAGTAGTTACGCCCCTGGGATCACGCGATACTAGATGAATGACATCATGACGGGAGTAGATGTCACGATACACAGGTTGTCAGGTCCAAACCCAACGCAGCCTGACCCAGGGCCAGACCATTATATAGGACTACGCTATAAGACATCCACATGGCGGCATCTTTGTGGTCAGCCACGTCTCTGAGTCACAGGAGTTTCTCTTCTTAGACATTACACACAATTTCACGAGAATTCCTGACTAAGCCGCCATCTTATACAGAAACTCAACCAAGACATAAGAATTGGAGCCCACAGTCCAGCCTTGGAGGGTCTGCTAGTCCACCATCGAGTCCAAGGATTCATGTCCCGATTTCAGGGTCTGCATCCTCAGGACACAGATAAAGCCCAAAACCTTGTCTGAGTAGTCAGACCCCAAACTATAACCCATCATATGGAGGGTCCGTATACTGCGTGTGGGCCAAGGAGGGAAAAATGCACAGTGTGAGGCCACTAAGTGGACTGTGTAGTGGGGCATCACACTAAATGGGGAGGGGGCACACGGGGAAGGTTATCCTGTGTACAGTCACTAAAGGGGTATTATAGAGTGTGCAGGGGCCACTAAGGAGACATTATACAGTGTGTTAGGGGCCACTAAGGAGACATTATACAGTGTGCAGGGGCCACTAAGGAGACATTATACAGTGTGTAGGGGCACTAAGGAGACATTATACAGTGTGCAGGGGCCACTAAGGAGACATTATACAGTGTGCAGGGGCCACTAAGAAGACATTATACAGTGTGCAGGGGCCACTAAGGAGACATTATACAGTGTGTAGGGGCCACTAAGGAGACAATATACAGTGTGGAGGGGCCACTAAGGAGACATTATACAGTGTGCATGGGCCACTAAGGAGACATTATACAGTGTGGAGGGGCCACTAAGGAGACATTATACAGTGTGGAGGGGCCACTAAGGAGACATTATACAGTGTGTAGGGGCCACTAAGGAGACATTATACAGTGTGGAGGGGCCACTAAGGAGACATTATACAGTGTGGAGGGGCCACTAAGGAGACATTATACAGTGTGGAGGGGCCACTAAGGAGACATTATACAGTGTGTAGGGGCCACTAAGGAGACATTATACAGTGTGGAGGGGCCACTAAGGAGACATTATACAGTGTGCAGGGGCCACTAAGGAGACATTATACGGTGTGTAGGGGCCACTAAGGAGACATTATACAGTGTGCAGGGGCCACTAAGGAGACATTATACAGTGTGTAGGGGCCACTAAGGAGACATTATACAGTGTGGAGGGGGCCACTAAGGAGACATTATACAGTGTGTAGGGGGCCACTAAGGGACATTATACAGTGTGGAGGGGCCACTAAGGAGACATTATACAGTGTGTAGGGGCCACTAAGGAGACATTATACAGTGTGTAGGGGCCACTAAGGAGACATTATACAGTGTGTAGGGGCCACTAAGGAGACATTATACAGTGTGTAGGGGCCACTAAGGAGACATTGTACAGTGTGCAGGGGCCACTAAGGAGACATTGTACAGTGTGCAGGGGCCACTAAGGAGACATTATACAGTGTGTAGGGGCCACTAAGGAGACATTGTACATCGTGGAGGGGCCACTAAGGAGACATTATACAGTGTGTAGGGGCCACTAAGGAGACATTGTACATCGTGGAGGGGCCACTAAGGAGACATTATACAGTGTGGAGGGGACACTAAGGAGACATTATACAGTGTGGAGGGGCCACTAAGGAGACATTATACAGTGTGCAGGGGCCACTAAGGAGACATTATACAGTGTGCAGGGGCCACTAAGGAGACATTACACAGTGTGCAGGGGACACTAAGGAGACATTATACAGTGTGTAGGGGCCACTAAGGAGACATTGTACATCGTGGAGGGGCCACTAAGGAGACATTATACAGTGTGTAGGGGCCACTAAGGAGACATTATACAGTGTGGAGGGGCCACTAAGGAGACATTATACAGTGTGCAGGGGCCACTTACAGGAGACATTATACAGTGTGCAGGGGCCCTAAGGAGACATTATACAGTGTGGAGGGGACACTAAGGAGACATTATACAGTGTGGAGGGGCCACTAAGGAGACATTATACAGTGTGCAGGGGCCACTAAGGAGACATTATACAGTGTGGAGGGGCCACTAAGGAGACATTGTACATCGTGGAGGGGGCCACTAAGGAGACATTATACAGTGTGCAGGGGCCACTAAGGAGACATTATACAGTGTGCAGGGGCCACTAAGGAGACATTATACAGTGTGCAGGGGCCACTAAGGAGACATTATACAGTGTGCAGGGGCCACTAAGGAGACATTATACAGTGTGCAGGGGCCACTAAGGAGACATTACACAGTGTGCAGGGGACACTAAGGAGACATTATACAGTGTGGAGGGGCCACTAAGGAGACATTATACAGTGTGCAGGGGCCACTAAGGAGACATTATACAGTGTGCAGGGGCCACTAAGGAGACATTATACAGTGTGGAGGGACACTAAGGAGACATTATACAGTGTGGAGGGGCCACTAAGGAGACATTATACAGTGTGCAGGGGCCACTAAGGAGACATTATACAGTGTGGAGGGGCCACTAAGAGACATTGTACATCGTGGAGGGGCCACTAAGGAGACATTATACAGTGTGGCAGGGGCCACTAAGGAGACATTATACAGTGTGCAGGGGCCACTAAGGAGACATTATACAGTGTGCAGGGGCCACTAAGGAGACATTATACAGTGTGCAGGGGCCACTAAGGAGACATTATACAGTGTGCAGGGGCCACTAAGGAGACATTATATAGTGATGCAGGGGCGACTAAGGAGACAATATACAGTGTGGAGGGGCCCCTAAGGAGACATTATACAGTGTGGAGGGGCCACTAAGGAGACATTATACAGTGTGGAGGGGACACTAAGGAGACATTATACAGTGTGCAGGGGCCACTAAGGAGACATTATACAGTGTGGAGGGGACACTAAGGAGACATTATACAGTGTGGAGGGGCCACTAAGGAGACATTATACAGTGTGGAGGGGACACTAAGGAGACATTATACAGTGTGAGGGGCACTAAGGAGACATTATACAGTGTGGAGGGGCCACTAAGGAGACATTATACAGTGTGGAGGGGCCACTAAGGAGACATTATACAGTGTGGAGGGGACACTAAGGAGACATTATACAGTGTGGAGGGGACACTAAGGAGACATTATACAGTGTGGAGGGGACACTAAGGAGACATTATACAGTGTGGAGGGGCCACTAAGGAGACATTATACAGTGTGGAGGGGCCACTAAGGAGACATTATACAGTGTGGAGGGGCCACTAAGGAGACATTATACAGTGTGCAGGGGCCACTAAGGAGACATTATACAGTGTGTAGGGGCCACTAAGGAGACATTATACAGTGTGCAGGGCACTAAGGAGACATTATACAGTGTGCAGGGGCCACTAAGGAGACATTATACAGTGTGGAGGGGCCACTAAGGAGACAATATACAGTGTGGAGGGGCCACTAAGGAGGACATTATACAGTGTGGAGGGGCCACTAAGGAGACATTATACAGTGTGGAGGGGCCACTAAGGAGACATTATACAGTGTGGAGGGGACACCAAGGAGACAATATACAGTGTGGAGGGGCCACTAAGGAGACATTATACAGTGTGGAGGGGACACTAAGGAGACATTATACAGTGTGGAGGGGACACCAAGGAGACAATATACAGTGTGGAGGGGCCACTAAGGAGACATTATACAGTGTGCAGGGGCCACTAAGGAGACATTATACAGTGTGCAGGGGACACTAAGGAGACATGATACAGTGTGGAGGGGACACTAAGGAGACATTATACAGTGTGGAGGGGCCACTAAGGAGACATTGTACATCGTGGAGGGGACACTAAGGAGACATTATACAGTGTGCAGGGGCCACTAAGGAGACATTATACAGTGTGGAGGGGACACTAAGGAGACATTATACAGTGTGGAGGGGCCACTAAGGAGACATTATACAGTGTGGAGGGGCCACTAAGGAGACATTATACAGTGTGCAGGGGCCACTAAGGAGACATTATACAGTGTGGAGGGGCCACTAAGGAGACATTATACAGTGTAGAGGGGCCACTAAGGAGACATTATACAGTGTGGAGGGGCCACTAAGGAGACATTATACAGTGTGGAGGGGACACTAAGGAGACATTATACAGTGTGGAGGGGCCACTAAGGAGACATTATACAGTGTGGAGGGGCCACTAAGGAGACATTGTACATCGTGGAGGGGACACTAAGGAGACATTATACAGTGTGGAGGGGCCACTAAGGAGACATTATACAGTGTGGAGGGGCCACTAAGGAGACATTATACAGTGTGCAGGGGCCACTAAGGAGACATTATACAGTGTGGAGGGGACACCAAGGAGACAATATACAGTGTGGAGGGGCCACTAAGGAGACATTATACAGTGTGCAGGGGCCACTAAGGAGACATTATACAGTGTGCAGGGGCCACTAAGGAGACATTATACAGTGTGCAGGGGCCACTAAGGAGACATTATACAGTGTGGAGGGGCCACTAAGGAGACATTATACAGTGTGGAGGGGACACTAAGGAGACAATATACAGTGTGGAGGGGCCACTAAGGAGACATTATACAGTGTGTAGGGGCCACTAAGGAGACATTATACAGTGTGGAGGGGCCACTAAGGAGACAATATACAGTGTGGAGGGGCCACTAAGGAGACATTATACAGTGTGGAGGGGACACTAAGGAGACATTATACAGTGTGGAGGGGCCACTAAGGAGACATTATACAGTGTGCAGGGGCCACTAAGGAGACATTATACAGTGTGCAGGGGCCACTAAGGAGACATTATACAGTGTGGAGGGGCCACTAAGGAGACATTATACAGTGTGGAGGGGACACTAAGGAGACATTATACAGTGTGGAGGGGACACTAAGGAGACATTATACAGTGTGGAGGGGCCACTAAGGAGACATTATACAGTGTGGAGGGGCCACTAAGGAGACAATATACAGTGTGGAGGGGACACTAAGGAGACATTATACAGTGTGGAGGGGACACTAAGGAGACATTGTACAGTGTGTAGGGGCCACTAAGGAGACATTATACAGTGTGTAGGGGCCACTAAGGAGACATTATACAGTGTGCAGGGGCCACTAAGGAGACATTATACAGTGTGGAGGGGCCACTAAGGAGACATTATACAGTGTGTAGGGGCCACTAAGGAGACATTGTACAGTGTGCAGGGGCCACTAAGGAGACATTATACAGTGTGCAGGGGCCACTAAGGAGACATTATACAGTGTGGAGGGGCCACTAAGGAGACATTATACAGTGTGTAGGGGCCACTAAGGAGACATTATACAGTGTGCAGGGGCCACTAAGGAGACATTATACAGTGTGGAGGGGCCACTAAGGAGACATTATACAGTGTGGAGGGGCCACTAAGGAGACATTATACAGTGTGTAGGGGCCACTAAGGAGACATTGTACAGTGTGCAGGGGCCACTAAGGAGACATTATACAGTGTGCAGGGGCCACTAAGGAGACATTATACAGTGTGCAGGGGCCACTAAGGAGACATTGTACAGTGTGTAGGGGCCACTAAGGAGACATTGTACAGTGTGCAGGGGCCACTAAGGAGACATTGTACAGTGTGCAGGGGCCACTAAGGAGACATTGTACATCGTGGAGGGGCCACTAAGGAGACATTATACAGTGTGTAGGGGCCACTAAGGAGACATTATACAGTGTGGAGGGGCCACTAAGGAGACATTATACAGTGTGCAGGGGACACTAAGGAGACATTATACAGTGTGTAGGGGCCACTAAGGAGACATTGTACATCGTGGAGGGGCCACTAAGGAGACATTATACAGTGTGGAGGGGACACTAAGGAGACATTATACAGTGTGGAGGGGCCACTAAGGAGACATTATACAGTGTGGAGGGGCCACTAAGGAGACATTATACAGTGTGCAGGGGCCACTAAGGAGACATTATACAGTGTGGAGGGGCCACTAAGGAGACATTATACAGTGTGTAGGGGCCACTAAGGAGACATTATACAGTGTGCAGGGGCCACTAAGGAGACATTATACAGTGTGCAGGGGCCACTAAGGAGACATTACACAGTGTGCAGGGGACACTAAGGAGACATTATACAGTGTGTAGGGGCCACTAAGGAGACATTGTACATCGTGGAGGGGCCACTAAGGAGACATTATACAGTGTGTAGGGGCCACTAAGGAGACATTATACAGTGTGGAGGGGCCACTAAGGAGACATTATACAGTGTGCAGGGGCCACTAAGGAGACATTATACAGTGTGCAGGGGCCACTAAGGAGACATTATACAGTGTGGAGGGGCCACTAAGGAGACATTATACAGTGTGGAGGGGCCACTAAGGAGACATTATACAGTGTGGAGGGGACACTAAGGAGACATTATACAGTGTGGAGGGGCCACTAAGGAGACATTATACAGTGTGCAGGGGCCACTAAGGAGACATTATACAGTGTGCAGGGGCCACTAAGGAGACATTATACAGTGTGGAGGGGCCACTAAGGAGACATTATACAGTGTGGAGGGGACACTAAGGAGACATTATACAGTGTGGAGGGGACACTAAGGAGACATTATACAGTGTGGAGGGGCCACTAAGGAGACATTATACAGTGTGGAGGGGCCACTAAGGAGACAATATACAGTGTGGAGGGGCCACTAAGGAGACATTATACAGTGTGGAGGGGCCACTAAGGAGACATTATACAGTGTGGAGGGGCCACTAAGGAGACATTATACAGTGTGTAGGGGCCACTAAGGAGACATTATACAGTGTGGAGGGGCCACTAAGGAGACATTATACAGTGTGTAGGGGCCACTAAGGAGACATTGTACAGTGTGTAGGGGCCACTAAGGAGACATTGTACAGTGTGCAGGGGCCACTAAGGAGACATTGTACAGTGTGCAGGGGCCACTAAGGAGACATTATACAGTGTGTAGGGGCCACTAAGGAGACATTATACAGTGTGCAGGGGCCACTAAGGAGACATTATACAGTGTGGAGGGGCCACTAAGGAGACATTATACAGTGTGGAGGGGCCACTAAGGAGACATTGTACATCGTGGAGGGGCCACTAAGGAGACATTATACAGTGTGCAGGGGCCACTAAGGAGACATTATACAGTGTGGAGGGGCCACTAAGGAGACATTATACAGTGTGGAGGGGCCACTAAGGAGACATTATACAGTGTGTAGGGGCCACTAAGGAGACATTGTACAGTGTGCAGGGGCCACTAAGGAGACATTATACAGTGTGCAGGGGCCACTAAGGAGACATTGTACAGTGTGCAGGGGCCACTAAGGAGACATTGTACAGTGTGTAGGGGCCACTAAGGAGACATTGTACAGTGTGCAGGGGCCACTAAGGAGACATTGTACAGTGTGCAGGGGCCACTAAGGAGACATTATACAGTGTGTAGGGGCCACTAAGGAGACATTGTACATCGTGGAGGGGCCACTAAGGAGACATTATACAGTGTGTAGGGGCCACTAAGGAGACATTGTACATCGTGGAGGGGCCACTAAGGAGACATTATACAGTGTGGAGGGGACACTAAGGAGACATTATACAGTGTGGAGGGGCCACTAAGGAGACATTATACAGTGTGGAGGGGCCACTAAGGAGACATTATACAGTGTGCAGGGGCCACTAAGGAGACATTATACAGTGTGCAGGGGCCACTAAGGAGACATTACACAGTGTGCAGGGGACACTAAGGAGACATTATACAGTGTGTAGGGGCCACTAAGGAGACATTGTACATCGTGGAGGGGCCACTAAGGAGACATTATACAGTGTGTAGGGGCCACTAAGGAGACATTGTACATCGTGGAGGGGCCACTAAGGAGACATTATACAGTGTGGAGGGGACACTAAGGAGACATTATACAGTGTGGAGGGGCCACTAAGGAGACATTATACAGTGTGCAGGGGCCACTAAGGAGACATTATACAGTGTGCAGGGGCCACTAAGGAGACATTATACAGTGTGCAGGGGCCACTAAGGAGACATTACACAGTGTGCAGGGGACACTAAGGAGACATTATACAGTGTGTAGGGGCCACTAAGGAGACATTGTACATCGTGGAGGGGCCACTAAGGAGACATTATACAGTGTGTAGGGGCCACTAAGGAGACATTATACAGTGTGGAGGGGCCACTAAGGAGACATTATACAGTGTGCAGGGGCCACTAAGGAGACATTATACAGTGTGCAGGGGCCACTAAGGAGACATTATACAGTGTGCAGGGGCCACTAAGGAGACATTATACAGTGTGGAGGGGCCACTAAGGAGACATTGTACATCGTGGAGGGGCCACTAAGGAGACATTATACAGTGTGCAGGGGCCACTAAGGAGACATTATACAGTGTGTAGGGGCCACTAAGGAGACATTATACAGTGTGCAGGGGCCACTAAGGAGACATTATACAGTGTGCAGGGGCCACTAAGGAGACATTATACAGTGTGCAGGGGCCACTAAGGAGACATTATACAGTGTGCAGGGGCCACTAAGGAGACATTATACAGTGTGCAGGGGCCACTAAGGAGACATTATATAGTGTGCAGGGGCCACTAAGGAGACAATATACAGTGTGGAGGGGCCACTAAGGAGACATTATACAGTGTGGAGGGGCCACTAAGGAGACATTATACAGTGTGGAGGGGACACTAAGGAGACATTATACAGTGTGCAGGGGCCACTAAGGAGACATTATACAGTGTGGAGGGGACACTAAGGAGACATTATACAGTGTGCAGGGGCCACTAAGGAGACATTGTACAGTGTGGAGGGGACACTAAGGAGACATTATACAGTGTGGAGGGGCCACTAAGGAGACATTATACAGTGTGGAGGGGCCACTAAGGAGACATTATACAGTGTGGAGGGGCCACTAAGGAGACATTATACAGTGTGGAGGGGACACTAAGGAGACATTATACAGTGTGCAGGGGCCACTAAGGAGACATTATACAGTGTGGAGGGGACACTAAGGAGACATTATACAGTGTGGAGGGGACACTAAGGAGACATTATACAGTGTGGAGGGGACACTAAGGAGACATTATACAGTGTGGAGGGGACACTAAGGAGACATTATACAGTGTGGAGGGGACACTAAGGAGACATTATACAGTGTGGAGGGGCCACTAAGGAGACATTATACACTGTGGAGGGGCCACTAAGGAGACATTATACAGTGTGCAGGGGCCACTAAGGAGACATTATACAGTGTGGAGGGGACACTAAGGAGACATTATACAGTGTGGAGGGGACACTAAGGAGACATTATACAGTGTGCAGGGGCCACTAAGGAGACATTATACAGTGTGGAGGGGACACTAAGGAGACATTATACAGTGTGGAGGGGACACTAAGGAGACATTATACAGTGTGCAGGGGCCACTAAGGAGACATTATACAGTGTGTAGGGGCCACTAAGGAGACATTATACAGTGTGCAGGGGCCACTAAGGAGACATTATACAGTGTGGAGGGGCCACTAAGGAGACAATATACAGTGTGGAGGGGCCACTAAGGAGACATTATACAGTGTGGAGGGGCCACTAAGGAGACATTATACAGTGTGGAGGGGCCACTAAGGAGACATTATACAGTGTGGAGGGGACACCAAGGAGACAATATACAGTGTGGAGGGGCCACTAAGGAGACATTATACAGTGTGGAGGGGACACTAAGGAGACATTATACAGTGTGGAGGGGACACCAAGGAGACAATATACAGTGTGGAGGGGCCACTAAGGAGACATTATACAGTGTGGAGGGGCCACTAAGGAGACATTATACAGTGTGCAGGGGCCACTAAGGAGACATTATACAGTGTGCAGGGGACACTAAGGAGACATGATACAGTGTGGAGGGGACACTAAGGAGACATTATACAGTGTGGAGGGGCCACTAAGGAGACATTGTACATCGTGGAGGGGACACTAAGGAGACATTATACAGTGTGCAGGGGCCACTAAGGAGACATTATACAGTGTGGAGGGGCCACTAAGGAGACATTATACAGTGTGGAGGGGCCACTAAGGAGACATTATACAGTGTGGAGGGGCCACTAAGGAGACATTGTACATCGTGGAGGGGACACTAAGGAGACATTATACAGTGTGGAGGGGCCACTAAGGAGACATTATACAGTGTGGAGGGGCCACTAAGGAGACATTATACAGTGTGCAGGGGCCACTAAGGAGACATTATACAGTGTGGAGGGGACACCAAGGAGACAATATACAGTGTGGAGGGGCCACTAAGGAGACATTATACAGTGTGCAGGGGCCACTAAGGAGACATTATACAGTGTGCAGGGGCCACTAAGGAGACATTATACAGTGTGGAGGGGCCACTAAGGAGACATTATACAGTGTGCAGGGGCCACTAAGGAGACATTATACAGTGTGCAGGGGCCACTAAGGAGACATTATACAGTGTGCAGGGGCCACTAAGGAGACATTATACAGTGTGGAGGGGCCACTAAGGAGACATTATACAGTGTGGAGGGGACACTAAGGAGACAATATACAGTGTGGAGGGGCCACTAAGGAGACATTATACAGTGTGTAGGGGCCACTAAGGAGACATTATACAGTGTGGAGGGGCCACTAAGGAGACAATATACAGTGTGGAGGGGCCACTAAGGAGACATTATACAGTGTGGAGGGGACACTAAGGAGACATTATACAGTGTGGAGGGGCCACTAAGGAGACATTATACAGTGTGCAGGGGCCACTAAGGAGACATTATACAGTGTGCAGGGGCCACTAAGGAGACATTATACAGTGTGGAGGGGCCACTAAGGAGACATTATACAGTGTGGAGGGGACACTAAGGAGACATTATACAGTGTGGAGGGGCCACTAAGGAGACATTATACAGTGTGGAGGGGCCACTAAGGAGACATTATACAGTGTGGAGGGGCCACTAAGGAGACATTATACAGTGTGGAGGGGCCACTAAGGAGACATTATACAGTGTGGAGGGGCCACTAAGGAGACATTATACAGTGTGGAGGGGCCACTAAGGAGACATTATACAGTGTGGAGGGGACACTAAGGAGACATTATACAGTGTGCAGGGGCCACTAAGGAGACATTATACAGTGTGGAGGGGACACTAAGGAGACATTATACAGTGTGGAGGGGACACTAAGGAGACATTATACGATGTGTTAAGACATTATACCATCTGGGGGAGTATTGAGGGTGCATTATACTGTATAGGGGGCAATAAGGGATATTGGGCACCGTAAAGGTACTAGACAGTGTCAAAAAGAACATGGGTGGGGTTAGGGCATGAATTAATTAACTTCCCTAGACTCCTCCCTCTTTGTGTTCTCACAGGACAGGTCGCACCAGCCAGGCAAGAGGAGAGATGAGAGACCACTGACAGGTGAGAAGAGAAATGACAGACCGCCGACAGGTGAGAGGAGAGATGAGAGATCACTAACAGGTAAGAGGAGAGATGAGAGACCGCCGACAGGTGAGAGGAGAGATGAGAGACCGCCGACAGGTGAGAGGAGAGATGACAGACCGCCGACAGGTGAGAGGAGAGATGAGAGATCACTAACAGGTGAGAGGAGAGATGAGAGACCACCGACAGGTGAGAAGAGAAATGACAGACCGCCGACAGGTGAGAGGAGAGATGAGAGATCACTAACAGGTAAGAGGAGAGATGAGAGACCACCGACAGGTGAGAAGAGAAATGACAGACCGCCGACAGGTGAGAGGAGAGATGAGAGATCACTAACAGGTAAGAGGAGAGATGAGAGACCGCCGACAGGTGAGAGGAGAGATGAGAGACCGCCGACAGGTGAGAGGAGAGATGAGAGACCGCCGACAGGTGAGAAGAGAGATGACAGACCACTGACAGGTGAGAGGAGAGATGAGAGATCACTAACAGGTAAGAGGAGAGATGAGAGACCACCGACAGGTGAGAAGAGAAATGACAGACCGCCGACAGGTGAGAGGAGAGATGAGAGATCACTAACAGGTAAGAGGAGAGATGAGAGACCGCCGACAGGTGAGAGGAGAGATGAGAGACCGCCGACAGGTGAGAGGAGAGATGAGAGACCGCCGACAGGTGAGAGGAGAGATGACAGACCACCGACAGGTGAGAGGAGAGATGAGAGATCACTAACAGGTAAGAGGAGAGATGAGAGACCACCGACAGGTGAGAAGAGAAATGACAGACCGCCGACAGGTGAGAGGAGAGATGAGAGATCACTAACAGGTAAGAGGAGAGATGAGAGACCGCCGACAGGTGAGAGGAGAGATGAGAGACCGCCGACAGGTGAGAGGAGAGATGAGAGACCGCCGACAGGTGAGAGGAGAGATGACAGACCACCGACAGGTGAGAGGAGAGATGAGAGACCACCGACAGGTGAGAAGAGAGATGACAGACCGCCGACAGGTGAGAGGAGAGACGAGAGACCGCCGACAGGTGAGAGGAGAGATGACAGACCGCCGACAGGTGAGAGGAGAGATGGGAGGCCGCCCTCCTCCTGGCACATGATCTGTACAGATGTCAGGGTGATGTTACCTGTCTCAGGGCTGTCTCTGGCAGAGCTGGACAATAATCCTCTCCCTCAGGGGCTGATAGCATCACAGGAGGGCTCGGTGGTGACAGTAACCAGACGCTGACAGTCCTGCAGATCCTGACTCTCCAAATCCCCACCCAATGGCCTGTGATTGGTCAGGGCTGAACCAAGCCTTAGGATGGTAAAGGGGTGACCAACAGCAGGGTGAAACCAAGGGGAAACCACACTAGGGGGGCTGCAGAACACAAATCCACCAAATACAACCATATAACACATGGAATAAAAGCTGTATGAGGAGCGACGCTCTGGAATGCTGCAGGCAACCTACCTGACCGGACAGTCACCACCATGGACTACAGGCCTGCCAGGAATTGGGTGTCCATTGTTATGTATTTTGGACAGGGAATAAAATATCGCCAATGCCGGATTGAAAAAAAACTTAAGATCCGTCTTCACTGATCAGAGAATCGCTGATGGCCCGAGATAATCCCAAGGCCTCCAAGTGTTGTAGGATCAAGTGTGAGAACCTGCGAGATGTCCTCGTCCTCAGAGTCTGGACGTGATCTCGTCTGTCTATGGTGGCGACATCCCATCCTGTACAAGCAATGTCATCTCCATTACTAAGGTCTTCCCTGAGAAGGAGGGAGATTATGGGATGGAGGATGGAGGACTTACTACCCAACCAGGTGTTACATTGGAGAAGAGTTCTCCTTCCAGTGTCCTTCTCATCGTCCTTGTAGATGTCTCCTAAAGTGGTGGAGTCTTGTGTAGGGAAGGTCCGTGTCCGAGCCAAGAAATGGCTAGCTTTTATCTAAGGGAAGGGAGTGAACGAAGGTGGAAAGTGGCCTAAGTACCTGACCTACTGAAGTAAGCCCACCCCGCAGGTTACATTCCAGCTCATGGCTGCCTGCACTTCCCCTTCTGCCCTTCAGGAGGCCCCATGAATCCCATATCACATTGCTTGGGCCCCATGGAGGGAAGAGGAGTCATCCAGCATGGAACATTATATCGTGGAGTGTCCACTATGCGACATTATACTAGTGCCCAGTCTTTTCTAGTTCCGCTTCTGGTGAAGGAGAATCCCTTTAAGAGCACTTCTTGTTGGGGAGGGGTCAACGTATTTGTAGTTGACAATTCGGCCATTGCCTCTTCTCATTAGGCACGCTATAGCTATGGCCTTTGGTTGGAGTGATATATATATGGCCACTAGTTAGTACCCCAGATGAGGCCTCCTAGGTGACATGCGCCCCCTATATTGGGATCTGTTTCCATTACTCTGCCCTCTCACTGCTATATCTGCATATTCATGTCCCATATATGTCACCGGTATCATCCTGCCCCAGTAACTGACCTTCTTCGCCCCAGTCTTGCTCCCCTCTTGAGTGTGGGGTATCTATGGACTAGGTTCCTTGGTTCATGGCCCAGGTTGTCCTCTGCGTGGGCCACAGATACCACCCTGGTGGGTGTACGAGGTCCAGGCTAATGGGCAGCCCTTATGGTATATGGGGCCATGAGACCATGGAGGGGCAGGGAGGACTTCTGGGCAGTGATGACATCACCCTATAGTTTCACGAGTCACAGATTTCGGCTGCCGTCCTCATCACTATCGGAGATTACCAAGAGTTGTTCCCAGAAACTGACAAATCTACACATTCCACAGAACAGGGAGGAAATCGACTTCTGCACATGCGGCAAATATTGAGATAGCGGCGTCAGAGATAGGTCCAAGTCAGAAGGGGGGGTGGGGGAGGGCAACGGCAGGACCTTTATAGCCAAGTCATGGGACAGTAGTCAATAGTCAAGGAGGACGAAGAGGAAGCGTGAGCGTCTGCTAACACAAGGAGGGACTCCGGGGCCTCAAGAGCTGGTGATGTATTATCACAGTCTACTCTGGGGTTCATGTCTTCTGAGGTGGAGGTGCAGGATGGTGGTGAATGGTGGCCATGGTTGTGGGTGGTTAGAATGCCATAAAAATCATTTATATAGCCCAATGGAGTCTAGGAGGCCATTAACCTCATCCAGGTGGGGTAGCCCAATGGAGTCTAGGAGGCCATTAACCTCATCCAGGTGGGGTAGCCCAATGGAGTCTAGGAGGGCATTAACCTCATCCAGGTGGGGTAGCCCAATGGATTCTAGGAGGCCATTAACCTCATCCAGGTGGGGTAGCCCAATGGAATCTAGGAGGCCATTAACCTCCATCCAGGTGGGGTAGCCCAATGGAGTCTAGGAGGCCATTAACCTCATCCAGGTGGGGTAGCCCAATGGAATCTAGGAGGCCATTAACCTCATCCAGGTGGGGTAGCCCAATGGAGTCTAGGAGGCCATTAACCTCATCCAGGTTGGGTAGCCCAATGGATTCTAGGATGCCATTAACCTCATCCAGGTGGGGTAGCCCAATGGAGTCTAGGAGGCCATTAACCTCATCCAGGTGGGGTAGCCCAATGGAGTCTAGGAGGCCATTAACCTCATCCAGGTGGGGTAGCCCAATGGAGTCTAGGAGGCCATTAACCTCATCCAGGTGGGGTAGCCCAATGGATTCTAGGAGGCCATTAACCTCAACCAGGTGGGGTAGCCCAATGGAGTCTAGGAGGCCATTAACCTCATCCAGGTTGGGTAGCCCAATGGATTCTAGGATGCCATTAACCTCATCCAGGTGGGGTAGCCCAATGGAATCTAGGAGGCCATTAACCTCCATCCAGGTGGGGTAGCCCAATGGAGTCTAGGAGGCCATTAACCTCATCCAGGTGGGGTAGCCCAATGGAGTCTAGGAGGCCATTAACCTCATCCAGGTGGGGTAGCCCAATGGATTCTAGGAGGCAATTAACCTCATCCAGGTGGGGTAGCCCAATGGATTCTAGGAGGCCATTAACCTCATCCAGGTGGGGTAGCCCAATGGATTCTAGGAGGCCATTAACCTCATCCAGGTGGGGTAGCCCAATGGAGTCTAGGAGGCCATTAACCTCATCCAGGTGGGGTATCCCAATGGAGTCTAGGAGGCCATTAACCTCATCCAGGTGGGGTATCCCAATGGAGTCTAGGAGGCCATTAACCTCATCCAGGTGGGGTATCCCAATGGAGTCTAGGAGGCCATTAACCTCCATCCAGGTGGAGTTTGTGGGGTAGCCCAGTGGAGTCTAGAAGGCCATTAATCTCATCCAGGTTGAGTCTGTGGGGTAGCCCAGTAAAGTCTAGGAGGCCATTAACCTCATCCAGGTGGGGTAGCCCAATGGATTCTAGGAGGCCATTAACCTCATCCAGGTGGGGTATCCCAATGGAGTCTAGGAGGCCATTAACCTCCATCCAGGTGGGGAAGCCCAATGGAATCTAGGAGGCCATTAACCTCATCCAGGTGGGGTCTGTGGCGTAGCCCCATTGAGTCTGGCAGAGGACACTGGGTTACTGGTTATTATGGGGGGGACAATGGGTTACTGGTTATTATGGGGGGGACACTGGGTTACTGGTTATTATGGGGAGGACACTGGGTTACTGGTTATTATGGGGGGGACACTGGGTTACTGGTTATTATGGGGAGGACACTGGGTTACTGGTTATTATGGAGAGGACACTGGGTTACTGGTTATTATGGAGAGGACACTGGGTTACTGGTTATTATGGGGAGGACACTGGGTTACTGGTTATTATGGAGGGGACACTGGGTTACTGGTTATTATGGGGGGGACACTGGGTTACTGGTTATTATGGGGAGGACACTGGGTTACTGGTTATTATGGAGAGGACACAGGGTTACTGGTTATTATGGGGGGACACTGGGTTACTGGTTATTATGGAGAGGACACTGGGTTACTGGTTATTATGGAGGGGACACTGGGTTACTGGTTATTATGGAGAGGACACTGGGTTACTGGTTATTATGGAGGGGACACTGGTTTACTCGTTATTATGGAGAGGACACTGGGTTACTGGTTATTATGGGGAGGACACTGGGTTACTGGGTATTATGGAGAGGACACTGGGTTACTGGTTATTATGGGGGGACACTGGGTTACTGGTTATTATGGGGGGACACTGGGTTACTGGTTATTATGGAGAGGACACTGGGTTACTGGTTATTATGGAGAGGACACTGGGTTACTGGTTATTATGGGGAGGACACTGGGTTACTGGTTATTATGGGGGGGACACTGGGTTACTGGTTATTATGGGGAGGACACTGGGTTGCTGGTTATTATGGAGAGGACACTAGGTTACTGGTTATTATGGAGAGGACACTGGGTTACTGGTTATTATGGGGGACACTGGGTTACTGGTTATTATGGGGAGGACACTGGGTTACTGGTTACTATGGGGGGACACTGGGTTACTGGTTATTATGGAGAGGACACTGGGTTACTGGATATTATGGGGGGGACACTGGGTTACTGGTTATTATGGGGGGGACACTGGGTTACTGGTTATTATGGAGAGGACACTGGGTTACTGGACATTATGGGGAGGACACTGGGTTACTGGTTATTATGGAGAGGACACTGGGTTACTGGTTATTATGGGGGGGGACACAGGGTTACTGGTTATTATGGGGGGAAACTGGGTTACTGGTTATTATGGAGAGGACACTGGGTTACTGGTTATTATGGAGAGGACACTGGGTTACTGGTTATTATGGAGGGGACACTGGGTTACTGGTTATTATGGGGGGGACACTGGGTTACTGGTTATTATGGGGGGACACTGGGTTACTGGTTATTATGGGGGGGACACTGGGTTACTGGTTATTATGGAGAGGACACTGGGTTACTGGTTATTATGGAGGGGACACTGGGTTACTGGTTATTATGGAGAGGACACTGGGTTACTGGTTATTATGGAGAGGACACTGGGTTACTGGTTATTATGGGGGGGACACTGGGTTACTGGTTATTATGGAGAGGACAGTGGGTTACTGGTTATTATGGAGAGGACACTGGGTTACTGGTTATTATGGAGAGGACACTGGGTTACTGGTTATTATGGGGGGGACACTGGGTTACTGGTTATTATGGAGGGGACACTGGGTTACTGGTTATTATGGGGAGGACACTGGGTTACTGGTTATTATGGAGAGGACACTGGGTTACTGGTTATTATGGGGGGACACTGGGTTACTGGTTATTATGGAGAGGACACTGGGTTACTGGTTATTATGGGGGGACACTGGGTTACTGGTTATTATGGAGGGGACACTGGGTTACTGGTTATTATGGAGGGGACACTGGGTTACTGGTTATTATGGGGGGACACTGGGTTACTGGTTATTATGGAGGGAACACTGGGTTACTGGTTATTATGGGGGGACACTGGGTTACTGGTTATTATGGAGAGGACACTGGGTTACTGGTTATTATGGAGGGGACACTGGGTTACTGGTTATTATGGGGGGACACTGGGTTACTGGTTATTATGGAGAGGACATTGGGTTACTGGTTATTATGGAGGGGACACTGGGTTACTGGTTATTATGGGGAGGACACTGGGTTACTGGTTATTATGGGGGGACACTGGGTTACTGGTTATTATGGGGGGACACTGGGTTACTGGTTATTATGGAGAGGACACTGGGTTACTGGTTATTATGGAGAGGACACTGGGTTACTGGTTATTATGGAGAGGACACTGGGTTACTGGTTATTATGGAGAGGACACTGGGTTACTGGTTATTATGGAGAGGACACTGGGTTACTGGTTACTATGGGGAGGACACTGGGTTACTGGTTATTATGGAGAGGACACTGGGTTACTGGTTATTATGGAGGGGACACTGGGTTACTGGTTATTATGGAGAGGACACTGGGTTACTGGTTATTATGGAGAGGACACTGGGTTACTGGTTATTATGGAGAGGACACTGGGTTACTGGTTATTATGGAGAGGACACTGGGTTACTGGTTATTATGGAGAGGACACTGGGTTACTGGTTATTATGGAGAGGACACTGGGTTACTGGTTACTATGGGGAGGACACTGGGTTACTGGTTATTATGGAGAGGACACTGGGTTACTGGTTATTATGGAGGGGACACTGGGTTACTGGTTATTATGGAGAGGACACTGGGTTACTGGTTATTATGGAGAGGACACTGGGTTACTGGTTATTATGGAGAGGACACTGGGTTACTGGTTATTATGGGGGGACACTGGGTTACTGGTTACTATGGAGGGGACACTGGGTTACTGGTTATAATGGAGAGGACACTGGGTTACTGGTTATTATGGGGGGGACACTGGGTTACTGGTTATTATGGGGGGACACTGGGTTACTGGTTATTATGGGGGGGACACTGGGTTACTGGTTATTATGGGGGGACACTGGGTTACTGGTTATTATGGGGGGACACTGGGTTACTGGTTATTATGGGGGGACACTGGGTTAATGGATATTATGGGGAGGACACTGGGTTACTGGATATTATGGAGAGGACACTGGGTTACTGGGTATTATGGAGAGGACACTGGGTTACTGGTTATTATGGAGGGGACACTGGGTTACTGGTTATTATGGAGGGGACACTGGGTTACTGGTTATTATGGAGAGGACACTGGGTTACTGGGTATTATGGAGAGGACACTGGGTTACTGGTTATTATGGAGGGGACACTGGGTTACTGGTTATTATGGAGAGGACACTGGGTTACTGGGTATTATGGAGAGGACACTGGGTTACTGGTTATTATGGAGAGGACACTGGGTTACTGGTTATTATGGAGGGGACACTGGGTTACTGGTTATTATGGGGGGGACACTGGGTTACTGGTTATTATGGGGGGACACTGGGTTACTGGGTATTATGGAGAGGACACTGGGTTACTGGTTATTATGGAGAGGACACTGGGTTACTGGTTATTATGGAGGGGACACTGGGTTACTGGTTATTATGGAGGGGACACTGGGTTACTGGTTATTATGGGTAGAAACTGGGTTACTGGTTACTATGGAGGGGACACTGGGTTACTGGTTATTATGGAGAGGACACTGGGTTACTGGGTATTATGGAGAGGACACTGGGTTACTGGTTATTATGGAGGGGACACTGGGTTACTGGTTATTATGGAGGGGACACTGGGTTACTGGTTATTATGGGGAGGACACTGGGTTACTGGGTATTATGGAGAGGACACTGGGTTACTGGTTATTATGGGGGGACACTGGGTTACTGGTTATTATGGGGGGACACTGGGTTACTGGTTATTATGGAGAGGACACTGGGTTACTGGTTATTATGGGGAGGACACTGGGTTACTGGTTATTATGGAGAGGACACTGGGTTACTGGTTATTATGGAGAGGACACTTGGTTACTGGTTATTATGGAGGGACACTGGGTTACTGGTTATTATGGAGAGGACACTGGGTTACTGGTTATTATGGGGGGGACACTGGGTTACTGGTTATTATGGGGGGACACTGGGTTACTGGTTATTATGGGGAGGACACTGGGTTACTGGTTATTATGGGGAGGACACTGGGTTACTGGTTATTATGGGGGGACACTGGGTTACTGGTTATTATGGGGAGGACACTGGGTTACTGGTTATTATGGGGAGGACACTGGGTTACTGGTTATTATGGGGGACACTGGGTTACTGGTTATTATGGAGGGGACACTGGGTTACTGGTTATTATGGAGAGGACACTGGGTTACTGGTTATTATGGGGGGGACACTGGGTTACTGGTTATTATGGGGGGACACTGGGTTACTGGTTATTATGGGGGGACACTGGGTTACTGGTTATTATGGGGGGACACTGGGTTACTGGGTATTATGGAGAGGACACTGGGTTACTGGTTATTATGGAGAGGACACTGGGTTACTGGTTATTATGGAGAGGACACTGGGTTACTGGTTATTATGGAGGGGACACTGGGTTACTGGTTATTATGGGGGGACACTGGGTTACTGGTTATTATGGAGAGGACACTGGGTTACTGGTTATTATGGAGAGGACACTTGGTTACTGGTTATTATGGAGAGGACACTGGGTTACAGGTTATTATGGGGGGACACTGGGTTACTGGTTATTATGGGGGGACACTGGGTTACTGGTTATTATGGAGAGGACACTGGGTTACTGGTTATTATGGAGGGGACACTGGGTTACTGGTTATTATGGAGGGGACACTGGGTTACTGGTTATTATGGGGAGGACACTGGGTTACTGGTTATTATGGAGGGGACACTGGGTTACTGGTTATTATGGGGGGGACACTGGGTTACTGGTTATTATGGGGAGGACACTGGGTTACTGGTTATTATGGAGAGGACACTGGGTTACTGGTTATTATGGAGGGGACACTGGGTTACTGGTTATTATGGAGGGGACACTGGGTTACTGGTTATTATGGGGGGGACACTGGGTTACTGGTTATTATGGAGAGGACACTGGGTTACTGGTTATTATGGGGGGACACTGGGTTACTGGTTATTATGGGGGGGACACTGGGTTACTGGTTATTATGGAGAGGACACTGGGTTACTGGTTATTATGGGGGGACACTGGGTTACTGGTTATTATGGAGAGGACACTGGGTTACTGGTTATTATGGGGGGGACACTGGGTTACTGGTTATTATGGAGAGGACACTGGGTTACTGGTTATTATGGGGGGACACTGGGTTACTGGTTATTATGGAGAGGACACTGGGTTACTGGTTATTATGGAGGGGACACTGGGTTACTGGTTATTATGGGGGGACACTGGGTTACTGGTTATTATGGAGAGGACACTGGGTTACTGGTTATTATGGAGAGGACACTGGGTTACTGGTTATTATGGAGGGGACACTGGGTTACTGGTTATTATGGGGGGACACTGGGTTACTGGTTATTATGGGGGGGACACTGGGTTACTGGTTATTATGGAGAGGACACTGGGTTACTGGTTATTATGGGGGACACTGGGTTACTGGTTATTATGGAGAGGACACTGGGTTACTGGTTATTATGGGGGGACACTGGGTTACTGGTTATTATGGAGAGGACACTGGGTTACTGGTTATTATGGGGGGACACTGGGTTACTGGTTATTATGGGGGACACTGGGTTACTGGTTATTATGGAGGGGACACTGGGTTACTGGTTATTATGGAGGGGACACTGGGTTACTGGTTATTATGGAGAGGACACTGGGTTACTGGATATTATGGGGGGGACACTGGGTTACTGGTTATTATGGGGAGGACACTGGGTTACTGGATATTATGGGGAGGACACTGGGTTACTGGGTATTATGGGAGGACACTGGGTTACTGGTTATTATGGAGAGGACACTGGGTTACTGGATATTATGGGGGGGACACTGGGTTACTGGTTATTATGGAGAGGACACTGGGTTACTGGTTATTATGGGGGGACACTGGGTTACTGGTTATTATGGAGAGGACACTGGGTTACTGGTTATTATGGAGAGGACACTGGGTTACTGGTTATTATGGAGAGGACACTGGGTTACTGGTTATTATGGGGGACACTGGGTTACTGGTAATTATGGGGGGACACTGGGTTACTGGTTATTATGGAGAGGACACTGGGTTACTGGTTATTATGGAGAGGACACTGGGTTACTGGTTATTATGGAGGGGACACTGGGTTACTGGTTATTATGGAGGGGACACTGGGTTACTGGTTATTATGGAGGGGACACTGGGGTACTGGATATTATGGGGGGGGGACACTGGGTTACTGGTTATTATGGGGAGGACACTGGGTTACTGGTTATTATGGGGGGACACTGGGTTGCTGGATATTATGGGGGGGACACTGGGTTACTGGTTATTATGGAGAGGACACTGGGTTACTGGTTATTATGGGGGGACACTGGGTTACTGGTTATTATGGAGGGGACACTGGGTTACTGGTTATTATGGGGAGGACACTGGGTTACTGGTTATTATGGGGGGACACTGGGTTACTGGTTATTATGGGGAGGACACTGGGTTACTGGTTATTATGGAGAGGACACTTGGTTACTGGTTATTATGGAGGGGACACTGGGTTACTGGTTATTATGGAGAGGACACTGGGTTACTGGTTATTATGGGGAGTACACTGGGTTACTGGTTATTATGGGGGGACACTGGGTTACTGGTTATTATGGGGGGACACTGGGTTACTGGTTATTATGGAGGGGACACTGGGTTACTGGTTATTATGGAGAGGACACTGGGTTACTGGTTATTATGGGGGGGACACTGGGTTACTGGGTATTATGGGGGGACACTGGGTTACTGGTTATTATGGGGGGGACACTGGGTTACTGGTTATTATGGAGAAGACACTGGGTTACTGGTTATTATGGGGGGACACTGGGTTACTGGGTATTATGGGGGGACACTGGGTTACTGGTTATTATGGGGGGGACACTGGGTTACTGGTTATTATGGGGAGGACACTGGGTTACTGGTTATTATGAGGAGACACTGAGTTACTGGTTATTATGGGGGGGGACACTGGGTTACTGGGTATTATGGAGAGGACACTGGGTTACTGGTTATTATGGAGGGGACACTGGGTTACTGGTTACTATGGGGGGACACTGGGTTACTGGTTATTATGGGGGGGACACTGGGTTACTGGTTATTATGGGGAGGACACTGGGTTACTGGTCATTATGGGGAGGACACTGGGTTACTGGTTATTATGGAGAGGACACTGGGTTACTGGTTATTATGGGGAGGACACTGGGTTACTGGTTATTATGGAGAGGACACTGGGTTACTGGTTATTATGGGGAGGACACTGGGTTACTGGTTATTATGGAGGGGACACTGGGTTACTGGTTATTATGGAGAGCACACTGGGTTACTGGTTATTATGGGGAGGACACTGGGTTACTGGTTATTATGGAGAGGACACTGGGTTACTGGTTATTATGGGGGACACTGGGTTACTGGTTATTATGGGGAGGACACTGGGTTACTGGTTATTATGGAGGGGACACTGGGTTACTGGTTATTATGGAGAGCACACTGGGTTACTGGTTATTATGGGGAGGACACTGGGTTACTGGTTATTATGGAGAGGACACTGGGTTACTGGTTATTATGGGGGACACTGGGTTACTGGTTATTATGGAGAGGACACTGGGTTACTGGTTATTATGGGGGACACTGGGTTACTGGTTATTATGGAGAGGACACTGGGTTACTGGTTATTATGGGGAGGACACTGGGTTACTGGTTATTATGGGGAGGACACTGGGTTACTGGTTATTATGGAGAGGACACTGGGTTACTGGTTATTATGGGGAGGACACTGGGTTACTGTTTATTATGGAGAGGACACTGGGTTACTGGTTATTATGGAGAGGACACTGGGTTACTGGTTATTATGGGGGGACACTGGGTTACTGGTTATTATGGGGGGACACTGGGTTACTGGTTATTATGGGGGGACACTGGGTTACTGGTTATTATGGGGGGACACTGGGTTACTGGTTATTATGGGGGGACACTGGGTTACTGGTTATTATGGGGGGACACTGGGTTACTGGTTATTATGGGGGACACTGGTTTACTGGTTATTATGGGGGGACACTGGGTTACTGGTTATTATGGGGGACACTGGGTTACTGGTTATTATGCAGAGGACACTGGGTTACTGGTTATTATGGGGGGACACTGGGTTACTGGTTATTATGGGGGGACACTGGGTTACTGGTTATTATGGAGAGGACACTGGGTTACTGGTTATTATGGGGGACACTGGGTTACTGGTTATTATGGGGAGGACACTAAGTTACTGGTTATTATGGGGGGACACTGGGTTACTGGTTATTATGGGGGGACACTGGGTTACTGGTTATTATGGGGGGACACTGGGTTACTGGTTATTATGGAGAGGACACTGGGTTACTGGTTATTATGGGGGGACACTGGGTTACTGGTTATTATGGAGGGGACACTGGGTTACTGGTTATTATGGAGAGGACACTGGGTTACTGGTTATTATGGGGGGACACTGGGTTACTGGTTATTATGGAGAGGACACTGGGTTACTGGTTATTATGGAGAGGACACTGGGTTACTGGTTATTATGGGGGGACACTGGGTTACTGGTTATTATGGAGGGGACACTGGGTTACTGGTTATTATGGAGAGGACACTGGGTTACTGGTTATTATGGGGGGACACTGGGTTACTGGTTATTATGGGGGGACACTGGGTTACTGGTTATTATGGAGGGGACACTGGGTTACTGGTTATTATGGGGAGTACACTGGGTTACTGGTTATTATGGGGAGGACACTGGGTTACTGGTTATTATGGGGGGACACTGGGTTACTGGTTATTATGGAGAGGACACTGGGTTACTGGTTATTATGGGGGGACACTGGTTTACTGGTTATTATGGAGAGGACACTGGGTTACTGGTTATTATGGAGGGGACACTGGGTTACTGGTTATTATGGAGAGGACACTGGGTTACTGGTTATTATGGGGGGACACTGGGTTACTGGTTATTATGGAGAGGACACTCGGTTACTGGTTATTATGGGGGGGACACTGGGTTACTGGTTATTATGGGGGGGACACTGGGTTACTGGTTATTATGGGGAGGACACTGGGTTACTGGTTATTATGGGGGGGACACTGGGTTACTGGTTATTATGGGGAGGACACTGGGTTACTGGTTATTATGGAGAGGACACTGGGTTACTGGTTATTATGGGAGGACACTGGGTTACTGGTTATTATGGAGAGGACACTGGGTTACTGGTTATTATGGAGAGGACACTGGGTTACTGGTTATTATGGAGGGGACACTGGGTTACTGGTTATTATGGAGAGGACACTGGGTTACTGGTTATTATGGAGAGGACACTCGGTTACTGGTTATTATGGAGGGGACACTGGGTTACTGGTTATTATGGAGGGGACACTGGGTTACTGGTTATTATGGAGAGGACACTGGGTTACTGGTTATTATGGAGAGGACACTAGGTTACTGGGTATTATGGGGGGACACTGGGTTACTGGTTATTATGGAGAGGACACTCGGTTACTGGTTATTATGGAGGGGACACTGGGTTACTGGTTATTATGGGGAGGACACTGGGTTACTGGTTATTATGGAGAGGACACTGGGTTACTGGTTATTATGGGGAGGACACTGGGTTACTGGGTATTATGGGGGGGACACTGGGTTACTGGTTATTATGGAGAGGACACTGGGTTACTGGTTATTATGGAGGGGACACTGGGTTACTGGTTTTTATGGAGAGGACACTGGGTTACTGGTTATTATGGGGGGACACTGGGTTACTGGTTATTATGGAGGGGACACTGGGTTACTGGTTATTATGGAGGGGACACTGGGTTACTGGTTATTATGGGGGGACACTGGGTTACTGGTTATTATGGGGGGACACTGGGTTACTGGTTATTATGGGGGGACACTGGGTTACTGGGTATTATGGAGAGGACACTGGGTTACTGGTTATTATGGAGAGGACACTGGGTTACTGGTTATTATGGAGAGGACACTGGGTTACTGGTTATTATGGAGAGGACACTGGGTTACTGGGTATTATGGAGGGGACACTGGGTTACTGGTTATTATGGAGAGGACACTGGGTTACTGGTTATTATGGAGAGGACACTGGGTTACTGGTTATTATGGAGAGGACACTGGGTTACTGGTTATTATGGAGAGGACACTGGGTTACTGGTTATTATGGGGGGACACTGGGTTACTGGTTATTATGGAGAGGACACTGGGTTACTGGTTATTATGAAGGGGACACTGGGTTACTGGTTATTATGGGGGGACACTGGGTTACTGGTTATTATGGAGAGGACACTGGGTTACTGGTTATTATGGAGAGGACACTGGGTTACTGGTTATTATGGGGGGACACTGGGTTACTGGTTATTATGGAGAGGACACTGGGTTACTGGTTATTATGGAGGGGACACTGGGTTACTGGTTATTATGGGGGGACACTGGGTTACTGGTTATTATGGAGAGGACACTGGGTTACTGGTTATTATGGAGAGGACACTGGGTTACTGGTTATTATGGAGGGGACACTGGGTTACTGGTTATTATGGAGGGGACACTGGGTTACTGGTTATTATGGAGAGGACACTGGGTTACTGGTTATTATGGGGGGACACTGGGTTACTGGTTATTATGGAGGGGACACTGGGTTACTGGTTATTATGGGGGGACACTGGGTTACTGGTTATTATGGAGAGGACACTGGGTTACTGGTTATTATGGAGAGGACACTGGGTTACTGGTTATTATGGGGGGACACTGGGTTACTGGTTATTATGGAGAGGACACTGAGTTACTGGATATTATGGAGAGGACACTGGGTTACTGGTTATTATGGGGGGACACTGGGTTACTGGTTATTATGGAGAGGACACTGGGTTACTGGATATTATGGAGAGGACACTGGGTTACTGGTTATTATGGGGGGACACTGGGTTACTGGTTATTATGGGGAGGACACTGGGTTACTGGTTATTATGGAGAGGACACTGGGTTACTGGTTATTATGGGGAGGACACTGGGTTACTGGTTATTATGGAGAGGACACTGGGTTACTGGTTATTATGGGGGGACACTGGGTTACTGGTTATTATGGAGAGGACACTGGGTTACTGGTTATTATGGGAGGACACTGGGTTACTGGTTATTATGGAGAGGACACTGGGTTACTGGTTATTATGGAGAGGACACTGGGTTACTGGTTATTATGGGAGGACACTGGGTTACTGGTTATTATGGAGAGGACACTGGGTTACTGGTTATTATGGAGGGGACACTGGGTTACTGGGTATCATGGGGGGACACTGGGTTACTGGTTATTATGGAGAGGACACTGGGTTACTGGTTATTATGGAGGGGACACTGGGTTACTGGTTATTATGGAGAGGACACTGGGTTACTGGATATTATGGGGGGACACTGGGTTACTGGTTGTTATGGAGAGGACACTGGGTTACTGGTTATTATGGGGGGACACTGGGTTACTGGTTATTATGGAGAGGACACTGGGTTACTGGTTATTATGGAGAGGACACTGGGTTACTGGTTATTATGGAGAGGACACTGGGTTACTGGTTATTATGGAGAGGACACTGGGTTACTGGATATTATGGGGGGACACTGGGTTACTGGTTATTATGGAGAGGACACTGGGTTACTGGTTATTATGGGGGGACACTGGGTTACTGGTTATTATGGAGAGGACACTGGGTTACTGGTTATTATGGAGAGGACACTGGGTTACTGGTTATTATGGGGGGACACTGGGTTACTGGTTATTATGGAGGGGACACTGGGTTACTGGTTATTATGGAGAGGACACTGGGTTACTGGTTATTATGGGGAGGACACTTGGTTACTTGTTATTATGGGGGGACACTGGGTTACTGGTTATTATGGGAGGACACTGGGTTACTGGTTATTATGGGGAGGACACTGGGTTACTGGTTATTATGGGGGGGACACTGGGTTACTGGTTATTATGGGGGGACACTGGGTTACTGGTTATTATGGGGAGGACACTGGGTTACTGGTTATTATGGGAGGACACTGGGTTACTGGTTATTATGGGGAGGACACTGGGTTACTGGTTATTATGGGGGGACACTGGGTTACTGGTTATTATGGGGGGACACTGGGTTACTGGTTATTATGGGAGGACACTGGGTTACTGGTTATTATGGGGAGGACACTTGGTTACTTGTTATTATGGGGGGACACTGGGTTGCTGGTTATTATGGAGGGGACACTGGGTTACTGGTTATTATGGGGGGACACTGGGTTACTGGTTATTATGGAGAGGACACTGGGTTACTGGTTATTATGGAGAGGACACTGGGTTACTGGTTATTATGGAGAGGACACTGGGTTACTGGTTATTATGGAGAGGACACTGGGTTACTGGTTATTATGGAGAGGACACTGGGTTACTGGTTATTATGGAGGGGACACTGGGTTACTGGTTATTTTGGAGAGGACACTGGGTTACTGGTTATTATGGGGGGGACACTGGGTTACTGGTTATTATGGAGGGGACACTGGGTTACTGGTTACTATGGGGGAACACTGGGTTACTGGTTATTATGGGGGGGACACTGGGTTACTGGTTATTATGGAGGGGACACTGGGTTACTGGTTATTATGGGGGGACACTGGGTTACTGGTTATTATGGGAGGACACTGGGTTACTGGTTATTATGGGGGGACACTGGGTTACTGGTTATTATGGGGGGGACACTGGGTTACTGGTTATTATGGAGAGGACACTGGGTTACTGGTTATTATGGGGGGACACTGGGTTACTGGGTATTATGGAGAGGACACTGGGTTACTGGTTATTATGGAGAGGACACTGGGTTACTGGTTATTATGGGGGGGACACTGGGTTACTGGTTATTATGGGAGGACACTGGGTTACTGGTTATTATGGGGGGACACTGGGTTACTGGTTATTATGGGGGGACACTGGGTTACTGGTTATTATGGGGGGGACACTGGGTTACTGGTTATTATGGGGGGACACTGGGTTACTGGTTATTATGGAGAGGACACTGGGTTACTGGTTATTATGGGGGGACACTGGGTTACTGTTTATTATGGAGAGGACACTGGGTTACTGGTTATTATGGGGAGGACACTGGATTACTGGTTATTATGGAGAGGACACTGGGTTACTGGTTATTATGGAGGGGACACTGGGTTACTGGTTATTATGGGGAGGACACTGGGTTACTGGTTATTATGGAGAGGACACTGGGTTACTGGTTATTATGGGGGGACACTGGGTTACTGGTTATTATGGAGGGGACACTGGGTTACTGGTTATTATGGAGAGGACACTGGGTTACTGGTTATTATGGGGAGGACACTGGGTTACTGGTTATTATGGGGGGACACTGGGTTACTGGTTATTATGGAGAGGACACTGGGTTACTGGTTATTATGGGGGGACACTGGGTTACTGGTTATTATGGAGGGGACACTGGGTTACTGGTTATTATGGGGGGACACTGGGTTACTGGGTAATATGGGGTGGACACTGGGTTACTGGTTATTATGGAGAGGACACTGGGTTACTGGTTATTATGGGGGGACACTGGGTTACTGGTTATTATGGAGAGGACACTGGGTTACTGGTTATTATGGGGGGACACTGGTTTACTGGTTATTATGGAGAGGACACTGGGTTACTGGTTATTATGGGGGGACACTGGGTTACTGGTTATTATGGAGAGGACACTGGGTTACTGGATATTATGGAGGGGACACTGGGTTACTGGTTATTATGGAGGGGACACTGGGTTACTGGTTATTATGGAGGGGACACTGGGTTACTGGTTATTATGGAGAGGACACTGGGTTACTGGTTATTATGCGGGGACACTGGGTTACTGGTTATTATGGAGGGGACACTGGGTTACTGGGTATTATGGGGAGGACACTGGGTTACTGGTTATTATGGAGAGGACACTGGGTTACTGGTTATTATGGAGGGGACACTGGGTTACTGGTTATTATGGGGAGGACACTGGATTACTGGTTATTATGGGGGGACACTGGGTTACTGGGTATTATGGGGTGGACACTGGGTTACTGGTTATTATGGGGGGACACTGGGTTACTGGTTATTATGGAGAGGACACTGGGTTACTGGTTATTATGGGGGGACACTGGGTTACTGGTTATTATGGGGGGACACTGGTTTACTGGTTATTATGGAGAGGACACTGGGTTACTGGTTATTATGGAGGGGACACTGGGTTACTGGTTATTATGGGGGGACACTGGGTTACTGGTTATTATGGAGGGGACACTGGGTTACTGGGTATTATGGGGAGGACACTGGGTTACTGGTTATTATGGGGGGACACTGGGTTACTGGGTATAATGGGGTGGACACTGGGTTACTGGTTATTATGGGGGGACACTGGGTTACTGGTTATTATGGAGAGGACACTGGGTTACTGGTTATTATGGGGGGACACTGGGTTACTGGTTATTATGGGGGGACACTGGGTTACTGGTTATTATGGAGAGGACACTGGGTTACTGGTTATTATGGGGGGACACTGGGTTACTGGTTATTATGGGGTGGACACTGGGTTACTGGTTATTATGGGGGGACACTGGGTTACTGGTTATTATGGGGTGGACACTGGGTTACTGGGTATTATGGGGAGGACACTGGGTTACTGGTTATTATGGGGGGACACTGGGTTACTGGGTATAATGGGGTGGACACTGGGTTACTGGTTATTATGGGGGGACACTGGGTTACTGGTTATTATGGGGGGACACTGGGTTACTGGTTATTATGGGGGGACACTGGGTTACTGGTTATTATGGAGAGGACACTGGGTTACTGGTTATTATGGGGGGACACTGGGTTACTGGTTATTATGGGGGGACACTGGGTTACTGGTTATTATGGAGAGGACACTGGGTTACTGGTTATTATGGGGGGACACTGGGTTACTGGTTATTATGGGGTGGACACTGGGTTACTGGTTATTATGGGGGGACACTGGGTTACTGGTTATTATGGGGGGACACTGGGTTACTGGTTATTATGGAGAGGACACTGGGTTACTGGATTTTATGGAGGGGACACTGGGTTACTGGTTATTATGGGGGGACACTGGGTTACTGGTTATTATGGAGAGGACACTGGGTTACTGGATATTATGGAGGGGACACTGGGTTACGGCCTTTGCTTGGCGTACAGGGGGATGTGCAGGGTTAGCAGATCGTTGTACCAGGGTTTTCCAGAAGTATCTCATACTTTGCAGAATTCTTTCTTGTAAATCTTTTTGAGACTGATATTACATCCTGAGATAAGTCGATGTCGCTCTGAGGTCCTTGTTGTCTTGAGTGATGACCATCTACCATTAGTGGCTGAAGTTGAGGTGGCACAGCCGATCTTATATTATGTCCAGTAACCTATGGGGCCTGTCCTGTGCGGAGGTCTGTGCTGTCTATGGTAGAGCGCCTCCTGTGTCACCATTGTGAACCCCACTGTCCACCAACTGTTCCCTCCATCTGTCCAGAAGTCAGACATTGTCCCATGCAGCCGCCTTGACTTTCCATCCAGACCAGAGCGAGTCCAGAATTTTTCAGGATGAATTCTCCTAGACGTCTTGAGTCTTTGCTAATGGTTGGTTCTTCCTCCACCCTCAGGAGATGTCAATAGAATACAAAGGCCTGCTGAAAGCCGCACCTGAGAGTGAAGGTAAATGAGGATGACCCTGGGGACGGCCATCACTGTCATGTAAGACCAGACCATGAGCAAACGGGTGAAGGGCAATATACATCCTAAAGTAAATGTACAAGTTCCCTCAGATTCCTCAGCCCGTCAGAGCCATGACACCTCCCTCTGTAGGACCCCGACAGACGAGTGACTATGGAGTGCGTCATGGTCGTCACACAGAATTTTAAGGTTAACTTTTCTTATTTTGAAAGAGACTCAAATATTGAAAGGTTCTCCTGAGAAGTCGCATTACCCTAACACACGGCTGTCTGCAGAGACCTGCTGCCTCCATGGTCTTCTACAAGGAGCCTTAGCTCTGTGGTCTCCTTTATACCCAATGGGGGAATGAGCCCCTACTATAGACAGCAGCTCAGGTCATGGCAAGGCGGTACCAAGGCTCCTGCCCTAAGCTTAAGAACATGCCATTTTCTTCATTTAGATTTTCCCCATTTGGATCCATTTGTCAGCTGCCCACCATCGGGACATATCTACCACCTCAGTGGGTCGTCCTAGTGTCTGAGTAGCCTTGATAATGGAGGCATCGATGAGGTGTCAGGTTGTTGAGTTCCTCTGTACATTACAGGACTGGGGTACAGACCGGACCACCGCCACCACTGACCACGTTCTCTCTTCTCTACTTCAGAAGTCAAGATGAAAGTGTGGACCCCTCAGCCATCGTCACGTCTCTCCTACGTCCTGGGTATTCTCTGTGCTTTGCTTTTCCTCATCATAATCCTTCTCATCGTCTTGTTTAGAAGTAAGTGTCCTCACACTATTTCCACCAATCTTCTGGCCCATCAGATCGTGTTCTACTCATTCACCATATGGTCACTCCGTGACGTCTACAACAGTGGTATCCAACCCATGGCTCCAAAACGCCAACATCTGCTCCAGCATTGCTACGGCCTGGGCTCTTACCACAACTAGAAAGCCGTATGTTGGTGCCCTCTAGTCTAGAAACACAATATATGGAGGCTCTAGAACAGTTCTACTGTGTCCACGTATGGCTACGAAGGGTCCGTTCCACTGCATCTACTTCACAGAGCATTTCTATATGCACTGGACTATACAGTAAAATGTCAATTTTGCAATTTCAGCCCCAGTAGAAAAGCCAACTGACCGCACCACTGAGTACCAGATTGGTAACCTCAGTGAGAGCATGACCATGAAGGTTGGCCAGCTGTCGCAGGATGGTGAGTCGTTTATGATTGACAGAGGATAATACAAAGAGCCAAGGAGATGGACATGTCTTATTCCAGTCTTCTGTCCTTAGGAGCCAAGGTGATGGAGAAATTACAGCAGATGGACACCGCTCTGAAAACCATCCAGACAGACACTTCCATAGGTAAAGTCCTGGCCCTGCCAGGCTGGAGGTGAGGGGTAAAGGATGGGTGACATATGTTGGAGCATGGTTCGCATGTAACAGGAATGTGGCTAGGAAACTGCAAAATGTGCATCAAACTAGAGGTCCCAAAGTCTGAGGGGCCACCAAGGTGCGAGAGGGAACGTCCTTCCATCATACGCCATTGTGAAGGTTCTGCAGGACATCTGATGTATGTAGTAGATTGTGTGGCCCATTCCTGACATTGTTACAGGGCTCCAGGAATGCTACCTACAACCCTGGGACCACAACAAGTCATCGTATACCAGTAAGACCTGTTACTCATGGACTGGGCCACCAAGAGTTGTCATCAAGTCCAATGAACATCACCCATAGACTGATGGCGAGCCATCACATCGACTAATCCATGCTACGATCTCCAGAGTCACCCTAGTCTCTTGTATTTCAGGACAACTACAGGGGGATATGCAGAGAGTGCTGGTAGCCATCAGTAAAATGTCAGACCGCATACGGAAGCTTGATAATGGTGAGTGTCAGGGAAAAACAGTATTTACTGGGGATCTCTGGGGTAACCTACAACCCATCCACCAAATGTAGGCTTCTCACAGGTCATCTCATAGAAGACACAACAACATCTCTTGGTCAAAATGTTATCCAAATGATGGAGTCCTCTGTAGATGATAGTGTCACCTTAAGATAATGGTGCTGTCTCTCCAGGTGATGATGTCATCTCCAGGTGATGATACTCTCTCCAGGTGATGATGTCATCTCCAGGTCATGATACTCTCTCCAGGTGGTGATGTCATCTCCAGGTCATGATGCTCTGTCCAGGTGGTGATGTCATCTCCAGGTCATGATACTCTCTTCAGGTGGTGATGTCATCTCCAGGTCATGATGCTCTGTCCAGGTGATAATGTCATCTCCAGGTCATGATGCTCTCTCCGGGTGATGATGTCATCTCCAGGGCATGATGCTCTCTCTCCAGGTGATGATGTCATCTCCAGGTCATGATGCTCTGTCCAGGTGGTGATGTCATCTCCAGGTCATGATACTCTCTCCAGGTGATGATGTCATCTCCAGGGCATGATACTCTCTTCAGGTGGTGATGTCATCTCCAGGTCATGATGCTCTCTTCAGGTGGTGATGTCATCTCCAGGTCATGATACTCTCTTCAGGTGATGATGTCATCTCCAGGTCATGATACTCTCTCCAGGTGATGATGTCATCTCCAGGTCATGATACTCTCTTCAGGTGGTGATGTCATCTCCAGGTCATGACACTCTCTTCAGGTGGTGATGTCATCTCCAGGTCACAATACTCTCTTCAGGTGGTGATGTCATCTCCAGGGCATGATACTCTCTCCAGGTGGTGATGTCATCTCCAGGTCATGATGCTCTGTCCAGGTGGTGATGTCATCTCCAGGTCATGATACTCTCTTCAGGTGGTGATGTCATCTCCAGGTCATGATGCTCTCTCCAGGTGATAATGTCATCTCCAGGTCATGATGCTCTCTCCGGGTGATGATGTCATCTCCAGGGCATGATGCTCTCTCTCCAGGTGATGATGTCATCTCCAGGTCATGATGCTCTGTCCAGGTGGTGATGTCATCTCCAGGTCATGATACTCTCTCCAGGTGGTGATGTCATCTCCAGGTCATGATGCTCTGTCCAGGTGGTGATGTCATCTCCAGGTCATGATACTCTCTTCAGGTGGTGATGTCATCTCCAGGTCATGATGCTCTCTCCAGGTGATAATGTCATCTCCAGGTCATGATGCTCTCTCCGGGTGATGATGTCATCTCCAGGGCATGATGCTCTCTCTCCAGGTGATGATGTCATCTCCAGGTCATGATGCTCTGTCCAGGTGGTGATGTCATCTCCAGGTCATGATACTCTCTCCAGGTGATGATGTCATCTCCAGGGCATGATACTCTCTTCAGGTGGTGATGTCATCTCCAGGTCATGATGCTCTCTTCAGGTGGTGATGTCATCTCCAGGTCATGATACTCTCTTCAGGTGATGATGTCATCTCCAGGTCATGATACTCTCTCCAGGTGATGATGTCATCTCCAGGTCATGATACTCTCTTCAGGTGGTGATGTCATCTCCAGGTCATGATGCTCTGTCCAGGTGGTGATGTCATCTCCAGGTCATGATACTCTCTTCAGGTGGTGATGTCATCTCCAGGTCATGATGCTCTCTTCAGGTGGTGATGTCATCTCCAGGTCATGATGCTCTCTTCAGGTGGTGATGTCATCTCCAGGTCATGATACTCTCTTCAGGTGATGATGTCATCTCCAGGTCATGATACTCTCTCCAGGTGATGATGTCATCTCCAGGTCATGATACTCTCTTCAGGTGGTGATGTCATCTCCAGGTCATGATGCTCTGTCCAGGTGGTGATGTCATCTTCAGGTCATGATACTCTCTTCAGGTGATGATGTCATCTCCAGGGCATGATACTCTCTCCAGGTGGTGATGTCATCTCCAGGTCATGATACTCTCTACAGGTGGTGATGTCATCTCCAGGTCATGATGCTCTCTTCAGGTGGTGATGTCATCTCCAGGTCATGATGCTCTGTCCAGGTGGTGATGTCATCTCCAGGTCATGATACTCTCTTCAGGTGGTGATGTCATCTCCAGGTCATGATGCTCTCTTCAGGTGGTGATGTCATCTCCAGGTCATGATGCTCTCTTCAGGTGGTGATGTCATCTCCAGGTCATGATACTCTCTTCAGGTGATGATGTCATCTCCAGGTCATGATACTCTCTCCAGGTGATGATGTCATCTCCAGGTCATGATACTCTCTTCAGGTGGTGATGTCATCTCCAGGTCATGATGCTCTGTCCAGGTGGTGATGTCATCTCCAGGTCATGATGCTCTCTCCAGGTGATGATGTCATCTCCAGGGCATGATACTCTCTCCAGGTGGTGATGTCATCTCCAGGTCATGATGCTCTCTTCAGGTGGTGATGTCATCTCCAGGTCATGATACTCTCTTCAGGTGGTGATGTCATCTCCAGGTCACAATACTCTCTTCAGGTGGTGATGTCATCTCCAGGTCATGATGCTCTCTTCAGGTGGTGATGTCATCTCCAGGTCATGATACTCTCTTCAGGTGGTGATGTCATCTCCAGGTCATGATACTCTCTTCAGGTGGTGATGTCATCTCCAGGTCATGATGCTCTCTTCACGTGGTGATGTCATCTCCAGGTCATGATGCTCTCTTCACGTGGTGATGTCATCTCCAGGTCATGATGCTCTCTCCAGGTGATGATGTCATCTCCAGGGCATGATACTCTCTCCAGGTGGTGATGTCATCTCCAGGTCATGATGCTCTCTTCAGGTGGTGATGTCATCTCCAGGTCATGATACTCTCTTCAGGTGGTGATGTCATCTCCAGGTCATGATACTCTCTTCAGGTGGTGATGTCATCTCCAGGTCATGACACTCTCTTCAGGTGGTGATGTCATCTCCAGGTCACAATACTCTCTTCAGGTGGTGATGTCATCTCCAGGTCATGATGCTCTCTTCAGGTGGTGATGTCATCTCCAGGTCATGATACTCTCTTCAGGTGGTGATGTCATCTCCAGGTCATGATGCTCTCTTCAGGTGGTGATGTCATCTCCAGGTCATGATGCTCTCTTCACGTGGTGATGTCATCTCCAGGTCATGATGCTCTCTTCAGGTGGTGATGTCATCTCCAGGTCATGATGCTCTCTTCAGGTGGTGATGTCATCTCCAGGTCATGATACTCTCTTCAGGTGGTGATGTCATCTCCAGGTCATGATACTCTCTTCAGGTGGTGATGTCATCTCCAGGTCATGATACTCTCTTCAGGTGGTGATGTCATCTCCAGGTCATGATGCTCTCTTCAGGTGGTGATGTCATCTCCAGGTCATGATGCTCTCTTCACGTGGTGATGTCATCTCCAGGTCATGATGCTCTCTCTTCAGGTGGTGATGTCATCTCCAGGTCAAAATGCTCTCTCTCCAGGTGATGATGTCATCTCCAAGTCATGATGCTCTCTCTCCAGGTGATGAAAGCTAATAATTTGGGGATGGTCATCAGTAAGATGTTTATCCAATCCAGTATGAGAAGCTTTTCTATCCCAACATAACCTGTAAGGATATTGTCTAGTACAGGCCGGCCTAGCATGTGACACGGGTGCGGCCATCAGGGGTCAACTCCGCAAACTCAATATTAGGCTCAACCTTCACTCGGGCTGAAATTTGAGTGTAAATGGCACCTAAGCCCAGTCCATGCACCCCAAATACATGTCCCTGCCACCACCACTGACTGTACGGGCTCACAGGACCCTGCACATTGGCAGACGGGTCTCCCCATGGACATGGTCATGGTCAGATGCAAATACCAGGTAAAGGGTCCAAACCTTAAATTTACTGATTCACTATCCAAAGGGTTCAGTGCTCGACATCCAAGAAAAGACGACAACAGACACGACACACAAGGAGGACCAGACCAAAGTAATGGTATACAAGTATGGAGAAGACAAGGCTGGGCCGGCCATGGCTGTGCTTCTTATAATGACGACGTTTCGTCAGGTCGTAGAAACCTATAGAAGGACAATAAATACTGTGTGTGTATAGTGACCGAGGTTACATGAAAGATCTCACCTGATACCAGAACTTTCCTCCATTCTCTCCAGTGGTTATCACTTCTTCTATACACCTCAAGGACACAATATATAGAATATACAGTATATGATTGTAAGCCGTAGAGATCACATGACCTGCTGGGTTATAGGCCCGCACACTCCCTAACATGGAAGAACAAGTGCTGGTCAGTGGTCACCTGTAAGGCTCGGCCTTGGGCCACTTGTGTGGTGACCTATATGACCTATGTGACATGACCTGATTATTTGTATATATTGGTGTTTCTGGTGGGGATTTGATCCAGTGGTCTGGGGTCGTCGGGTGGTTTCTTTGCCATTGGGCCATCTGTTCGTACATAGTGTTTGGGCCTTCAGTAGATACTTGAGGTTCTCTGGATTGAGCCTCAGGTGTGGGCCATTACCATTATCCTATGGGACGGTTTTGGGGCATTTATTAGGAGGAGGGCTGGCTACACTAGTCGTGGTGACCACCTAGAATTTGTGGCTCAGGGAGGAGGATTGGTTTGTGGTATTACATCTGAATAGTAAGTGGTGTGAGCGCGGCCCTGTGTGTGAGCGCGGCCCTGTGTGTGAGCGCGGCCCTGTGTGTGAGCGTGGCCTCGTGTGTGTGAGCGCGGCCTCGTGTGTGTGAGCGCGGCCTCGTGTGTGTGTGAGCGCGGCCCTGTGTGTGAGCGCGGCCCTGTGTGTGAGCGCGGCCCTGTGTGTGAGCGCGGCCCTGTGTGTGAGCGCGGCCTCGTGTGTGTGAGCGCGGCCTTGTGTGTGTGAGCGCGGCCGTGGCCCTGTGTGTGAGCGCGGCCCTGTGTGTGAGCGTGGCCTCGTGTGTGTGTGAGCGCGGCCCTGTGTGTGAGTCTGGTTTTCCCCTCCACACTCCTCCTCTCCCCTGTCCTCAGTCCTGGTTGCCCGGCACTATCTGGTTATTTGTGAGGTTTGGGTTCCAGTGTTTTGCAACCATCCTGTGTAACCCTTTCCTCTCCACTGTCCCTCTCCTCATTCCCTTGTTGTGTGTTGTGTTGTGTGTCTGTTGTCTAGCACATCCCATCCTGTGTTGTCTGCAGTTGCCCCTTGGTTTCTGTAGGGGTCACCCCCTTAGTACCCCCAGTCCCTCGCTCTCTTGTAGCTCTCCCCCTATCTGTCGGCTCGGTCTTCGTGTTAGAGAGCCAGGAGTTGTCGGGGCCAAGGCTAGCTTGTGTACAGCCGACCACCACCCGTAGGCAGGGCCTAGCTAGCCGCCATAGTGTCAGGGAAAGTCTCCTTCCCCTGTTCCCTTAGTGGTGCAGTCCGGGTTCTGGGTCTGGGCATAGACACGAAGGTGACAGTAAAACCGGCCCAAAATACCCATCGGTCCGTTGTATCATGGCCTCCCTGGAAGATGTGGTGACACAGATGCAGAGACTAACTGCGAAGGTCGTTGACATGTGACCTACGTGACCTGTGTGACCTACGTGACCTGTGTGACCTACGTGACCTGTGTGACCTATGTGACCTGTGACACTATATGACCTATGTGACCTATGGGTCAGGTGTGACCCTGGGGCAATCATAAAGCATACATAAGTCTATGAGAGCAATGTGACAGAAGCGGAGGAGGATCTAGTCCCGGATTACTGGTGTGTACAGGGCTGGAGAGATGGATGAGATGGGGATAGGTCCCCCTATAGACAATGTGACGAGAGCGGGGCCCGTGGGGCGTATTGTGGCCTGGGAAGGTGCCGCACCAGTATAAACCATGTGATGTCCTAGGACCAGGAGGAGAAGTACAGGGCTGGGGTAAATAACAGCCATAGAGAGGGGGCAGAGGTCGTGTAAGGAGCGGCCGTACCTGGTCTGCAGTACATGGAGTGTCCCTTTAAGGCCATAACGTCTCTTTCCTCTTCTCCTTGAAGGTTCTGAAGAGATGACGTGTCCAAGTGGATGGAGCAGGAACCATCTCAGCTGCTATCTGTACTCCGGGGAGGGCAAATCCTGGCAAGTCTCCAAAAAAATCTGTGAGGCCAAGAAAGCTTATCTGGTGGTCATCAACTCCGAAGAAGAGCAGGTGAGTGGGGGCAACGTGAGGGTCCGAGAGGCAGAGAATGGGGGGTCAGAGAATGGGGGGTCAGAGAATGGGGGGTCAGAGAATGGGGGGTCAGAGAATGGGGGGACAGAGAATGGGGGGTCAGAGAATGGGGGGGCAGAGAATGAGGGTCAGTCACCTACAGAGACGAGCACCACTCACACCAACGTACCTGGAGATCGGGAACAAAGAAGCTCCTAAAATGTCTCCTCTCTCCCCAGAACTTCTTATTTGGATTATCAAAGGGCAAATACACCTGGATCGGCCTGACGGACACTACTGGGGCCTGGAAGTGGGTGGATGGGACCAAGTACGAGGCTACCCCACAGTAAGTGGTACCACAAATGTCAGCACCCTGTACCCCCCGAGTGTCAGCACCCTGTACCCCCCGAGTGTCAGCACCCTGTACCCCCCGAGTGTCAGCACCCTGTACCCCCCGAGTGTCAGCCTGTCATTGTCCCGCACCCCGGGTGTCAGCCTGTCATTGTCCCGTACCCCGAGTGTCACCCTGTCATTGTCCCGTACCCCGAGTGTCAGCCTGTCATTGTCCCGTACCCCGAGTGTCACCCTGTCATTGTCCCGTACCCCGGGTGTCACCCTGTCATTGTCCCGCACCCCGAGGGTCACCCTGTCATTGTCCCGCACCCCGAGGGTCACCCTGTCATTGTCCCGCACCCCGAGGGTCACCCTGTCATTGTCCCGTACCCCGGGTGTCACCCTGTCATTGTCCCGTACCCCGGGTGTCAGCCTGTCATTGTCCCGTACCCCGAGTGTCACCCTGTCATTGTCCCGTACCCCGGGTGTCACCCTGTCATTGTCCCGCACCCCGAGGGTCACCCTGTCATTGTCCCGCACCCCGAGGGTCACCCTGTCATTGTCCCGTACCCCGGGTGTCACCCTGTCATTGTCCCGTACCCCGGGTGTCAGCCTGTCATTGTCCCGTACCCCGAGTGTCACCCTGTCATTGTCCCGTACCCCGGGTGTCAGCCTGTCATTGTCCCGTACCCCGAGTGTCACCCTGTCATTGTCCCGTACCCCGGGTGTCACCCTGTCATTGTCCCGTACCCCGAGTGTCACCCTGTCATTGTCCCGTACCCCGGGTGTCACCCTGTCATTGTCCCGTACCCCGGGTGTCAGCCTGTCATTGTCCCGTACCCCGAGTGTCACCCTGTCATTGTCCCGTACCCCGGGTGTCAGCCTGTCATTGTCCCGTACCCCGGGTGTCAGCCTGTCATTGTCCCGTACCCCGAGTGTCACCCTGTCATTGTCCCGTACCCCGAGTGTCACCCTGTCATTGTCCCGTACCCCGGGTGTCAGCCTGTCATTGTCCCGTACCCCGAGTGTCACCCTGTCATTGTCCCGTACCCCGAGTGTCACCCTGTCATTGTCCCGTACCCCGGGTGTCAGCCTGTCATTGTCCCGCACCCTGAGTGTCACCCTGTCATTACCCTGTACCCCGAGTGTCACCCTGTCATTGTCCCGTACCCCGAGTGTCTCCTGCTGGTCCTTGAGGATTTGTACTTGTCCTCTCCTCTGATAGTAACTGGATCCCCGGGCAGCCGGATGAGTTCTATGGACATGGACTTGGTGGAGGAGAAGACTGCGCCCATCTCCATACCAATGGCCAGTGGAATGACGACCACTGCTCGCGCCCTTACTCCTACATCTGTGAGATGATGATGATGTGAGGTCTGACTGGCCGCCGGGTGATGGGCTCTCGTCTCCGTACGGACACTGCGGTCACTCATATATCTATCCATTGGCCAATTATAGAGGCCGGAGGCTGAAGAGTGGTAGAGACCCGAGCGGCCATCAATCTGCTGGACTTCTGAGTGTCCTCGTCTGGAAAGGTTTGATCTTCTGGAATTCTTATTCTCCTTGTTATGTCTATCGCTCCATTACTCCCATGGTGCCGCACATCTGGGGAACATATGAGAAGTACCAGAGGGACAAGGAGCCCAAATATCCCACCAATACCAGTGAGGAGGAGGAGGAGGAGGAGTCCTGGACAGGACAAGATGGCCTCGGATCTCCACATCAACCATCTGGGATGACATGTAGAGACTGACAGCTTGGAGTAAACCTACAACGGCAGAACGTCTGTGCTTAGGTGTCCAAGATGGCGACGGGAACAACCTCTCTGCCAAGGTCTGCCAGTACTGAGAGGAAAGCAGAGGGCAAAGGTCACACCCAATATTCGGGGGAGTTACACTTCTCTTTTCTTCAGTCACTTCATAAAATAAAATATTACCCAACAATTTCCGAAAGTGTTTTTATAGTGCCGGCCCCACTGTCCTTGTATGCAGGAGGTTTGTCCCGACCTCTGTCTCTGCTCCAAGAATAGTAGATGTAACGTGAAGATGTCACTGACCTCGACATCACTGACATCAACATCACAGACATCACTGACCTCGACATCACTGACCTCGACATCACTGACCTCAACATCACTGACCTCACTGACCTCGACATCACTGACCTCAACATCACTGACCTCACTGACCTCGACATCACTGACCTCAACATCACTGACATTGGCATCACTGACCCTAACATCACTGACATTGGCATCACTGACCCTAACATCACTGACATTGGCATCACTGACCCTAACATCACTGACATTGGCATCACTGACCCTAACATCACTGACATTGGCATCACTGACCCTAACATCACTGACATTGGCATCACTGACCCTAACATCACTGACATTGGCATCACTGACCTCACCGACATCAACATCACTGACCTAGACATCACTGACATCACACCTGAGGGAGGAGATGGAAGCGTCACATTATACAATGGGGACAGCTGTAGGGGACCTGTCTGCCTTTAGTTGCCCCCAGTGTAGTGTTCCCCTCCAGCTACCCCTACGGTTTAATGTCTGCTTCTAGTTGCCCCCCCGTTTAATGTCCCACTTCATCTGCCATTAATTTATTGCCCCCCTCCAACTACCCCCACTGCTAATGTCCCCTCCAGCTGCCCAGTTTCATGTCCCCTCTAGTTTACACTGGGGCACCAGGAGAGGGAGCTAATACTGTGAGGCAGTTAGAAGGGAACTGTCACGGGATGGTTAGAGTCTATACTATAGGCAATGTGTAATATATATTTCATGTGGAATGTATTCTCTAACCTGTTATATACATCAATGTGTAGTTGGCTGATTAGGGTCTAGTGTGTTAGCACATTGTATGCAAATACATCTAACTAGTGAGGACAATGGGTGGAGATAATCTGATCAGTGTCTCCAAGAAGATGTTGGATGGTGCATTGTCCATAGTAGACAGGGAGTCTGCTCTCCTTGGTATAGGTGAGGGGGGAAGGATCTGTGGCTCAGCCCTTCCCACCCACAGATAGAGGAAGTAACAGTTTAGTATATAGTTGTAGCTGGAGTTAGTATGAGTTAGCCGGCCTGTGCACAGCTCTGCAGAGAGCCAGAATTTAGTTACAGGACCAAGGAACCAAAGCTATCATTGGATTGTGACTTCTGTGGACTTATTGTTATTACGGTTGATGTGACCGCTGCCGGCTACTAACTTTGTGGATTACAATAAATTGCTGTTGTCTCCCGACCTCTTGCGTCCCTGTTGATTCAAAAGACCATCCGGAGGAAGACGTATACCTTTGCTCCGTGACAACTGGTTGGCAGTGGTGGGATCAACAGCGGACAGCGAGATGGACTACAGCAGCCCAGCGATTAATGGAGCCACAACCTCAGAATACAGGAACTGGACTATGGCAAGTCTACAAGTAAGGGCCCGGGAACTAAACCTGAGTTACCAGGGAAGAACGAAAGAGCAACTGATCGAGGCACTGGAGGAGATGACCCTGCAAAGCGACCATGAGGAGGGCTGCCCCCAGGAGACTGGAGAGATACGGGAGTGGCAGGTACAGACCCAAAAGAGCAGATGGGTTGTTTTGTATGAGGAGGAGTTGGCAGTGCTGGGGCTAGGAGCAACTGCAGAGCAAAGGAGTAGAGCATTACAGAGGGCTCAGGAAACGGAGAAGGAGGAACAGAGAATGGCGCATGAAAAGGAAAGAATGGCGCATGAAATGCGAATGGCTGAGATAACTACGCGGAATTATAATCAAACGCCGACCCCCAGCCCAACAGTGAGAGAACCACCATATGTCTCCCATAAACACTTCAAGACCTTTGATGAAGCGGCTGGGGATGTTGATGGATATTTTCAGGACTTCGAACACCAGTGCCACCTGATGGAAGTCCCAGAGAAGGATTGGGTCCGGTATCTGGTGGGGCACCTACGAGATGGGGCTGCGGAAGCTCTCAGAGCCATGGACCCTAGTGATCAGCGGGACTATGAGGCCATTAAAAGAGCGGTGCAGAAGTATTATGCAGTCACTCCAGAGTCCTACCGAGTTCAGTTCCGCTCTTTGTCTTACAATGGGGGAAGCTCCTTCCACATGTTCGCCCACAAGTTGAAGCAAGCATGCAAGCGCTGGCTAGAAGGAGAGGAGGCTGTCACAGTCGATAAGATCCTCCAAGTCATACTTAAGGAACAGTTCTTTTCCCAGTGCCCCGCTGAGATCCGTGAGTGGGTGCTGGAACGGAACCCAGCCACAGTGGAGCAAGCTGCTTCTCTTGCAGATGAGGGCCTGACCATCAAGCCGCAGTGGAAGAGGTTGTTTGCAGAGGAACGGAAAACTACCACAGTCCGCCAGACACCCTTCATCCAGCCACCCACCTTTCGTGCCCGGCCTCAGGATTACAATTCCCCCTCTACCCCTGCCCCAGCCCATCGGCCTCCAGCTATGAACAACCCTGTCCCTAGACAACGACCTACTGGAAGAATGCTAGAGCGCAGATGTTTTGGGTGCGGGCGGCCTGGACATTTGCAAGCTAGTTGCCCTGTTAACATGGGGGCACGGGCCACCGTGGCATCCCGGCCTATTCACTACCTGGGAACCACCCCTAGGACTGAAAGTTTGGCCCCATTTCCAGATGACTCCATGAATGACCCATCTGTTCCACCTCCAGGGGTCTATGGGATTCAGCCTTCTGCCACACATCCCGCAAACCTTCAGCGGAAGCACTTGCAGGAGGTCCTACTGGATGGCCGAACAGTTGTTGGATTCCGGGACTCGGGAGCTTTCCTAACGGTAGCGGACCCCCGAGTAGTTCGACCCGAGGCCCTAGAGGAGGGCCATGGCCTTTCTATCGAGTTGGCAGGAGGTACTCGGAAACGTATTCCTAAAGCTACCGTGGAACTCGACTATGGTTATGGACCAAAACGATGCACAATTGGTGTGATGAGCGGGCTGCCGGCCGATGTTCTGTTAGGCAACGATGTTGGAAATCTACAGTGCCACTTTGTGGGAGCAGTGACCCGAAGCCAAGCTCAGAGAGACGCCAACATGGATCGACCGGATTTTTTGCCAGATGCCAGCCCTTCAACTCTACAACTTTACCATTCAGTACCGCCGAGGGAACCAACACCAGAACGCAGATGGGTTATCCCGGCAGGAGGAAATATGAGCTATAGAGACTGATGTGCATTCCCCAATTTACCTGTGTAGGCCAATTGTGTCATGCACATGTTCTGAGAGGGGGAGGGGTTGTCACGGGATGGTTAGAGTCTATACTATAGGCAATGTGTAATATATATTTCATGTGGAATGTATTCTCTAACCTGTTATATACATCAATGTGTAGTTGGCTGATTAGGGTCTAGTGTGTTAGCACATTGTATGCAAATACCTCTAACTAGTGAGGACCAGTGAGGACAATGGGTGGAGATAATCTGATCAGTGTCTCCAAGAAGATGTTGGATGGTGCATTGTCCATAGTAGACAGGGAGTCTGCTCTCCTTGGTATAGGTGAGGGGGGAAGGATCTGTGACTCAGCCCTTCCCACCCACAGATAGAGGAAGTAACAGTTTAGTATATAGTTGTAGCTGGAGTTAGTATGGGTTAGCCGGCCTGTGCACAGCTCTGCAGAGAGCCAGAATTTAGTTACAGGACCAAGGAACCAAAGCTATCATTGGATTGTGACTTCTGTGGACTTATTGTTATTACGGTTGATGTGACCGCCGCCGGCTACTAACTTTGTGGATTACAATAAATTGCTGTTGTCTCCCGACCTCTTGCGTCCGTGTTGATTCAAGATATCCTCCGGAGGAAGACGTATACCTTTGCTCCGTGACAGGAACATTACAATGTGGGGGCATATAGTGTACGGGTGACTGTAGGAGGATTATACTGTGTGGGAGCACATAGAAAATGAATGAGAATGGGCGGAGTCAACATAAAAGTGGGTGGAGCTAAATTTGCTGCAGTGCGTAGCGCGCCGCACATTTTGTCCCTCTTTCTGTTCTTCTGGGAGGTATGTAAGCGTGTCCATCTTCAACATGCATTGGGGCCTCTCCAGCTGCTGGCCACTCCTCATGTTGGCTATTTTAGGAGCACTGATAGCGATGGCGTTCATGGTGACACTAGTGCCGGTCTGCAGACAGTGTGGTGGTGGCACTAGATGGTGGCCAGCCGTGGTTTGACTGTTATTAGATTAAAGGGGTTGTCCTATCTGAAGGCTCCCTCTATACTGCTAGTTATGTAAATTGAAGCCTTTTCCTAAATATATCCCTTTAGAAATGCTGCTTTGTTTGCCTGCGATGTGACCTTATCCCTCCCATTGCTTACACAGCGTTGCTATAACCACAGACCTGTAGGACAAGTGATGTCGCTTACTCAGTGCTAGCAGAACAATCTGGTATCTCTCTATATAAACACACAGATAACATTGTGTACAAGCATCTGCATATTATCTGACCTGTACAAGTATTGTGATACCTCATAGTGTCCAGAGGGAGGGGACAAATACAGGACGTGAGAAGAGTCTGCAGGCAATGGAGATGGGAGAAGCCCTTTAAGCCTGAGGAGCGATAGCGCAGTACGGTGACGGTATTGGGAGGTCGATGTCTCATAGAGACACTGCAGGACATCAGCGCTTACAGTCAGTCTGAGCCGCCATATTGTTTCTTCCCTCTGGTGATGGATGTGACAATCAGTAGCCCAGGGTCAGACAGTAAATAGGTGACATTGACGTGTTTCCTGCTCTGTCATTGGATAGACAATATGGTTTGTTATACAGTGCTGGCCAAAAGTATTGGCCCCCCTGCAATTCTGTCAGATAATCCTCGTCTTCTTCCAGATAATGATTACACAGCACAGACTCTTATATAGTATATAAGTGACACAGGGTATATACAGTATAAGTATCGCCCCCTGCAGTCCTGTCAGATAATCCTCGCTGTCTCCAGATAATGATTACACAGCACAGACTCTTATATAGTATATAAGTGACACAGGGTATATACAGTATAAGTATCGCCCCCTGCAGTCCTGTCAGATAATCCTCGCTGTCCCCAGATAATGATTACACAGCACAGACTCTTATATAGTATATAAGTGACACAGGGTATATACAGTATAAGTATCGCCCCCTGCAGTCCTGTCAGATAATCCTCGCTGTCCCCCAGATAATGATTACACAGCACAGACTCTGTATATAGTATATAAGTGACACAGGGTATATACAGTATAAGTATCGCCCCCTGCAGTCCTGTCAGATAATCCTCGCTGTCCCCAGATAATGATTACACAGCACAGACTCTTATATAGTATATAAGTGACACAGGGTATATACAGTATAAGTATCGCCCCCTGCAGTCCTGTCAGATAATCCTCGCTGTCCCCCAGATAATGATTACACAGCACAGACTCTTATATTGTATATAAGTGACACAGGGTATATACAGTATAAGTATCGCCCCCTGCAGTCCTGTCAGATAATCCTCGCTGTCCCCCAGATAATGATTACACAGCACAGACTCTTATATAGTATATAAGTGACACAGGGTATATACAGTTTAAGTATCGCCCCCTGCAGTCCTGTCAGATAATCCTCGCTGTCCCCAGATAATGATTACACAGCACAGACTCTTATATAGTATATAAGTGACACAGGGTATATACAGTATAAGTATTGGCCCCTGCAGTTCTGTCAGATAATCCTCGTGTTCTTCCAGATAATGATTACACAGCACATACTCTTATATAGTATATAAGTGACACAGGGTATATACAGTATAAGTATCGCCCCCCGCAGTCCTGTCAGATAATCCTCCTGTTCTTCCAGATAATGATTACACAGCACAGACTCTTATATAGTATATAAGTGACACAGGGTATATACAGTATAAGTATCGCCCCCTGCAGTCCTGTCAGATAATCCTCGCTGTCCCCCAGATAATGATTACACAGCACAGACTCTTATATAGTATATAAGTGACACAGGGTATATACAGTATAAGTATCGCCCCCTGCAGTCCTGTCAGATAATCCTCGCTGTCCCCAGATAATGATTACACAGCACAGACTCTTATATAGTATATAAGTGACACAGGGTATATACAGTATAAGTATCGCCCCCTGCAGTCCTGTCAGATAATCCTCGCTGTCCCCCAGATAATGATTACACAGCACAGACTCTTATATAGTATATAAGTGACACAGGGTATATACAGTATAAGTATCGCCCCCTGCAGTCCTGTCAGATAATCCTCGCTGTCCCCAGATAATGATTACACAGCACAGACTCTTATATAGTATATAAGTGACACAGGGTATATACAGTATAAGTATTGGCCCCCCGCAGTCCTGTCAGATAATCCTCCTGTTCTTCCAGATAATGATTACACAGCACAGACTATTATATAGTATATAAGTGACACAGGGTATATACAGTATAAGTATCGCCCCCCGCAGTTCTGTCAGATAATCCTCGTCTTCTTCCAGATAATGATTGCAGTCACAAATTCTTTGGTATTTTCTTCATTTAATTTGTCTTCAATGGAAAACCACAAAAAGAATTGTCAAAAAGCCAAATTGGATATAATTCCACAGCAAACATAAAAAAGGGGGTGGACAAAAGTATTGGCACTGTTTGAGAAATCATGTGATGCTTCTGTAATTTGTGTAATTACCAGCACCTGTTACTTACCTGAGGCACCTAACAGGTGGTGGCAATAACTAAATCACACTTGCAGCCAGTTGAAATGGATTAAAGTTGACTCCACCTCTGTCCTGTGTCCTTGTGTGACCACATTGAGCATGGAGAAAAGAAAGAAGACCAAAGAACTGTCTGAGGACTTGAGAAGCAAAATTGTGAGGAAGCCTGAGCAATCTCAAGGCTACAAGTCCATCTCCAAAGCCCTGAATGTTCCTGTGTCTACCGTGCACAGTGTCAGTAAGAAGTGTAAAGCCCATGGCCCTGTGGCTAACCTCCCTAGATGTGGACGGAGAAGAAACATTGACCAGAGATTTCACCGCAAGATTGTGCGGATGGCGGATAAAGAACCTCGACTAACATCCAAACAAGTCCAAGCTGCCCTGCAGTCCGAGGGTACAACAGTGTCACCCCGTACTATCCAGTGTCAGCGTCTGAATGAGAAGGGACTGTATGGTAGGAGACCCAGGAAGACCCCACAATAGGGGTGGCAGCACTCTATAATGGCCGACAGGGTCTGCAGCAGGAGAGGCTGCTGGGAATGTGAGGTGCACAGTGTATATGACCACTGCGCGGTGTGATGGGTCACATGACCGGCGTGCTATACTGCTGCCTGTGATGTTGTTATAAGTATGTTCTGTATGTTCTGTTCTGCTTACTTATTCTGCTTTGTCTGCCTAGCAACAATGAGGTAGTAATGGAGGAGGAGCTGAGCTTAGGGGGAGGAGTTGTTAGACAGGGAGCCATGATGGAGCCTGGAATAAAGTGTTCTGATCTACAAGAGTAACCATCTCCTAGTGGACTTATTCCAGAAGACCTGCATCCTCACTACAACACTACAATTGGCGACGAGGATTAAAAATAATCAGCTAAAGGTATTTCATAGATAGCCCTAGACTGTGTAAGGAAAGGGCTGTGGACTCATTGGCTAGATTATTAAAGATATTTGGTAAATATTGGTGACGTTTTGGTCTTAGTCCATAAAAAAGAGAGCACGTAGGCGGGTACTCACCTTCTACCACGGACGTTTTGGTGAGAGGAACAGTACCTGCAGATGGCAGACTCTTTGGAGCGTTTGATTCAGGAGAGGGTGGCCAGCCAGGGCCCTGGCTGGCTGCTCAGCATCCTGCAGCAATCCTGCGACTCCGGTGTCGGCGGCTCCTTTTCCAGGAGTTCGGGCAGGCCGCAGCGGGTATCTCGCCCGCCGGCGCGGTTGAGCCCCAGCCCGCCACAGCGTGGAGGTGCCGGCGCTGCCAAGCAGCGTAAGGAGTCTCGGGCTCGCGGAGGACCGGCGGCTTCTGACTGCGTCGGGACAGGTGAGCAGTCCGGCGGGGTCGCGCAGCGGTCCGGTGGGGGTGCGGGGGGGTCCCTTGCTCCCGTGGCGGCCGGCTCGCATAGGCCCAACATGGCCGCCGCCACGAGGTCCTGTGCTGGGGCTGCTGCGGTCTCGGGGGGGGGAGGAGCCTCTCCTCTCCTCTTCGATGACGTGCCTCGGGGCGGGTCTTCCCCCTCCAGAGCTGGTGGGACGGCCGGAAATGAAGGGGCGGAAGGGGCGGGGCCTAGCTCCGTGCTTGCCGGAGCTGAACAAGACTTAACCCCCGAAGGCCTGGTCTGCAGCGCGGCAGCAGCAGCTTTTCCTGGAGGCGGTGAGAAACCTCAGCCCCCTGCAGGGCTCTGCATTGGGGACCGAGTGCGTGCGGGTGCCTCGGGCATAGTGACGTCGGGGGGCGTGGCCTCGGGCATAGTGGTGTCGGGGGGCGTGGCCTCGGGCATAGTGACGTCGGGGGGCGTGGCTTCGGGTGTTGTCATGGGTACGGGCTCCGACGATTTTGCGGCCGTGCGCATGGGTGGGTCGGCGCGTTCCGCCCCTTTGGGGGATTTTTCTTCGGGGGGTGGGGGGGGCCAGAGGGGTCCGCCGGGTTGCTTCGGCTAGCGCTTCGCGTGGCGGCGTTCCGCGCGATACCAGGGTCAGGGAAGGGGGCCGCCGGTTTTCGCGTCATCATTCTAACGTGTCTCCTTTTTCTGAGTCCTCCTCATCAGAGGACGACAGGTACCGCCGTGGCAGTGGGCGTCACCTGGATTCTTCTGGAAGGCACGGCAGCAGGAGGAGCTATCGCAGTCGCACAAGCCATACTGGACGTCGCACCCCGAGCAGTCGTTCGTCCTCCAGGTCACGTCGGAGCTATAGCCGCTCAGACCGAAGGCTGCGGGACCGGTCGCGACATTCTTCATCACGCAGAGGGAGTCGTCGGGGATCTCCAGCCGAGGCTCGTCCGGAGAGGGCTACGTCTTCTGCATCCGGTCCTAGTCGTCAAGAATCACAGCCTCTACCGACCGCTCCAGTGCCGGCTGCTCCTCTTCCGGTCCCTACAGGGCCGCAACCCGGTGAGTACGCCCGTGCCTGGGCACCTCACACTGCACCTACACTAGCTCCCGGTCAGGACCTCTCTTCTTTCCTTAGGCAGTTACTTGCAGTCTCGGAGGGATCGCAAGCTAGACAGGACGTGGTTTCCGCTACTGCACCCGGGGGGGTTGCTCCCTCACCGGCCGTAGAGTTGGTTTCCAATTGCATGCTCCGAGACACCATGTTCTGTGGGGTTGCTCCGTTAGGGACTCATGTCCCGGCGGAGCTTAGAGACAAGATAGGGAAAGGGGAATTTATAGACATTTGGTCCTTGCTGTCGGCAGACCATATTGCCGTCGACAAGGAGCGAACTTTTGAGAAGGGTTCTGAGCGTAAGCAGAAAGTGGCCAAGACCTTCGGCAACTGGCTGCAGGCTTTCGCCACTATGGCTTACATTATTTGCCAGACTTCTCCGTCAAAGGGCCCGGAGCTCTTTGTTTACCTGGACACGGTGTATAGTGCGTATAAGTTGCACGGGGGTTCGGCCTGGTGGCGGTACGACGAGGAGTATCGTCGCCGCCTGGCGCTTACCCCCTCCGTCGGTTGGGCCTCTAAGGCCACCGACGTTTGGATACAGTTGATCCTTTCCCAGCGTCCCCAGCGGCCATTTCCCTCCGGTGCCGCCGGTGCGGGGCAGCAGCCCGCAGCGGCGGCACAGCGGCAGAGTGGCACGTGTTGGCTCTACAATGAGGGCCACTGCCGTTTCCACTCTGCCTGTCGATTCAAGCACGAGTGTTCAATCTGTGGTGGGTCGCACTCGGCTTTGCGCTGCTTCCGACGCAACAGGCAGGGCGGAAAGCTGGGTGCTGCCGGCAGCGCAGAGAACACCAGTGAACGTGCGGCTGCTGGAGCAGTGGCTCGCCCTCTACCCCAGGAGGCGGGAAGCAAGCCTGCTTCTTGAGGGTTTCTCTAGTGGTTTCTATATTCCCCATGCTTCTTCTTCGGTTATGTTTCTTTCACCTAATCTGAAGTCGGTCAGGGAGAACGAGGAGATGGCTTGGGAGAAGGTAATGAAAGAGGTGATGTTGGGCCGGATGGCCGGTCCTTTTGCCGATCCCCCGTTGTCAAATTTGAGAGTTTCTCCGTTGGGTTTAGTGCCCAAAAAGGAGGCTGGCAAGTTTCGACTCATACATCACCTCTCTTACCCTCCCGGGTCGTCGGTTAATGACGGCATTTCGAAGGAGGATGCGGCGGTGTCGTACACCTCCTTCGACAGGGCCGTTTTTCTGGTTGGTAAGGCTGGTCGGGGTGCTCTGTTGGCAAAATCCGACATTGAGTCGGCGTTTCGTTTGCTGCCGGTGCACCCCGACTGTTTCCATTTGTTAGGCTGTAGGATTAGGGATAGTTTTTTCGTCGACATGTGCCTGCCTATGGGATGTTCCATTTCCTGCTACTATTTTGAGTTATTTAGCTCCTTCTTGGAGTGGTCTTTGCGCTATGAATCGGGCATCCCGTCGGTTTTGCACTATCTCGACGATTTCTTGTTTGTTGGTCCAGGGGATTCACCAGTTTGTGCTTATTTATTGGCTACCTTTCGGTCTCTGATGTCCCGGCTTGGGGTTCCCCTTTCGGCTGAGAAGACGGAGGGCCCATCTACACGGCTGTCGTTTCTCGGTATAGAGATCGATTCAGCCGAGATGGTTTTCAGGCTTCCGCCGGATAAGCTCGTCCGTCTCCTCGGCATGGTCGGGGATTTCCTTTTGGCTAAAAAGGTCACGTTACACCAGATGCAGTGTCTCCTCGGCCTCTTGACATTCGCTTGCCGGGTTCTGCCCATGGGGCGCGCCTTTTGTCGCCGGCTGTCGCTGGCCACAAAGGGCGTGCTGCAGCCCGACCATTTTATTCGCATTACGCGTCCTTTAAAAGAGGATCTGCGTGTTTGGTGCGCTTTTCTCTCTCAGTTCAATGGTCGGGCGGTTTGTCAGCAGGCTGAGGTTGCCAATGCCGAGCTTTCTTTATTTACGGATGCGGCTGGTGGTGACGGTTTCGCGGCTGTTTTCGGGGATGAGTGGTGCAGGGGGTCTTGGCCACTACTGTGGTTCGAGACGGGCCTGGTTAAGAACTTGGCCTTATTGGAATTTTTCCCGATTGTGGCCGCGGTAGAGCTTTGGGGAGATAGGATGGCCAATCGTAGGATAGTGTTCTGGTGTGATAACCTTTCTGTAGTGCAGGTCATTAATAGTCAGTCTTCCTCCTCACCTCCGGTGCTGGCGCTGCTTCGGCATTTAGTTTTGCTTTGTTTACAGCGTAATATTTGGTTTAAAGCGCGCCATGTGCCTGGGGTGCGGAATGAGATTGCTGATGCCTTGTCTCGCTCACGTTTTCAGGTCTTCCGTGCCCTGCATCCGTCGGCGAGACCGGAGGGTTGGTTCTGCCCCGATTCCTTGTGGAGCCTGGTAGGGAACAACTGCTAGAGCTTATTCGAGATTCGGTATCTGCGACTACTTGGAGGAGTCACTACAGTGCTTGGGTCCTTTGGTTGTCTGTGTCTGGCGGTTCTGTACCCGCGGACGCTCCGAAGCTGCTAGATGTATCTTTGGAATTTTTAGTCAAGTTGAGAGATCAGGGGCTGTCTTACTGCGCTGTAGTTAAAAAATTGGCTGGGGTGGCGTTTATGCTCAAGCTTTTTGGTAGAGTTGATGTTACAAAGCATTTTGCTGTTAGACAAGTTTTGAAGGGTTGGCGGAAGGAGAAGCGTGGGGGGGATCGGCGCAGACCGGTTTCTTTTAGTTTGTTACGTCGTTTGTTCGGGGTTCTAGAGGTAGTGTGTCGGGATGGGTACGAAGTGGTGTTGTTGCGGGCCGCTTTCGCTTTAGCCTTTTTTGCGGCCCTCCGTATTGGGGAACTGGTCAGTCCCAGTAAGTCTAGGCCCGGGGGTTTGGGGGCGGGTGATGTTGTGGCTTCTGAAGCAGAGATTAGGATCTGTCTTCGTCGCTCGAAAACGGATGTTTTCGGGCGGGGAACATGGATCACGATTGGGCGCACGGGATCGGAGTTTTGCCCCGTGTTGTTGGTGAGTGATTACATGTCTCGGCGCCCCCAAGGGGAAGCCTTTTTGTTGCATGAGGCTGGTGCTCCGCTTACTCGTTTCCAGTTTTTGTCGGTTTTTCGTGCCTGTATAGTTGCTGTAGGGCTGGAGCCTCGGGACTTTGGCACCCATTCGTTCCGTATCGGTGCCGCTACAACGGCCGATGCTTGCGGTTTGGGCGACGAGGCTGTGAAGCGCTTGGGGCGCTGGAGGTCCGACTGCTTCCGGTCCTACATTCGGCCTGACCTGATGACTCCCTGAGCCTCGGCGTCCGCTGAGCGTGATGGGGTGCTGATTTGGGCCTTTCCGTCCCCTTTTTTGTGCATGCTATCCGTTTTTTCTCTTTCCTCTCTTTGCAGATGATGGCCCGGTAATGGTGTGGCTCATCGGCCACTCTTTTTTGTTTTGGGCGGAGAAGAGAGCTGCAGTTCGGCCTGGCGGTCTCCACTTTGGGCTGACTGGAGTTGATGTTCGTTGGCGGGGTCGACGGGGATTGCAGTGGAGGCAAGTGCTACCGGAGATAGTGGCTGCGGGTCGTGTGACAGCTGGTCCTGCAGTAGTTGTTGTGCACGCCGGAGGTAATGACTTAGGCCATGTAAAATTGGCCGAACTTATTACTATGATAAAAGAAGACCTCCGCCGCGTTTATGATTTTTTCGATCGCGTGGTCCTCGTCTGGTCGGAGGTCGTGCAACGCCTTTGCTGGAGAGGGGCGCGTGATGTTGCCGCAATTGATAGGGCGCGGTGGGTTTTGAACATTAGGGTCTCCAAGTTTGTTCGATCCTTGGGGGGGGTTGCTGTTCGGCATGTGGAGTTAGAGGGTAATAATGAGAGGCTGTTGATGAAGGACGGGGTGCACCTCGGTCCCATCGGGTCTGATATTTTCCTTTCAGGGTTACAAGATGGCTTGGAACGGGCTTTGGTTCTTTTGGGTGGGGGGGCCAACAGGCAGGTGTAGAGGGTGGGCGGTACACTGCCTGTTTGGGTGGCGGGGGGTCCATGCCCAAGTCTGAAGTGGTATTAGCCTACATGCTCGCTGGATCGCAGCGGAGCGTTCAGGAGAAGATGAGAAGGAAAACCGGAAGTGGGGCATGGACGGTTTACCCGTTTATTCGTTATTGGTTTTTTCTAAATAAAGCTGTGGCCTACCCCACTTATACCACACTTTAGTTTACTGTGGTTATTTACTTGCATATGCACATTTAGTAGGGATAGTCACCAAGGGGTAAAGTTATTCCTATAAAGGTATGGGTCCAATGAGTCCTGCTACAGAAACTGTGTACAAGACTGCAATCCTAGCACCAGCCATGGCCTGCTTACCCTCCTTTGCTGTATTTGATGTGCACCAGCCCCAAGCAAACTTAGCAGCATGCTGGAATAAATGGCTGAAACGCTTTGAGATATTCCTGCAAGCAATAAACATTACTGACAATGCAAGAAAGAAAGCCATGTTGTTACACTATGCAGGGGAGCAAGTCTATGATATCTGCACAACTCTGCCCAATACAGGGGAGGACAGTGACTATGATCTATGCAAAGCAGCACTAACTAAGCATTTCTCTCCAGACATAAATGCAGCTTTTGAAATTTTCAAGTTTAGACAGTCAAAACAGTCAGCAACAGAAACCATTGATGAATATCATGTCCGCTTAAGACAACTTGCAGCTTACTGTGAATTTGCAGATATAGACAAGGAAATTCTGATGCAAATCATACAAGGTTGTGTGTCCTCTAAGTTAAGGAGACAAGCACTCAGAGATCCCACCATGACTTTAGCAAAGCTACTGGACATTGCACGTATTCATGATGCAGCAGAGAATCAAGCTAAACTTATAGAGAACACAGACTGTATACCAGAGCCGCCATCTTCTGTAGCAAAGCTCACTCAGAAGCCACATGTGCCTCACACACAGGCTGCAGCCTGCTACAACTGTGGAGGTCCTTATCCTCATCAGAAACCATGCCCAGCAAAGGGAGGAACTTGTCATAACTGTGGGAAACAAAATCACTTTGCAAAAGTCTGCAGATCAAAATCACAATCTTCTCTCTCTGCTAAACAAGCCTTGCCACAGAAAGTTCAGGCGGTGCAGTCAGTGTCCCCTGCTGATCAGCCCGGCAGCACCTGCTTATTCTCAGTGACTGAGGGGTCTCACAATGTGCATGCAATGTCTAATCCCAAACAAGTCATCTTAATACATGGCAATCCGGTGGAGACACTGGTAGATACAGGGGCGTCTGTCAATGTTATTAGTCATGCCACTTATAGCCAGCTAAAGAACAAACCCGCTTTGCAATGTACTAACCTGAAGATATATCCTTATGGTTCAGCTACTGCATTACCCCTATGTGGCAAATTTCAGGCATTACTAACGGCGGATGGGAAATCCATCCCGGACACTTTCTATGTAGTGGAGTGTTCTGCAGACTCTTCTCAGCTGCAATAGTGCGGTATCTCTGGGCCTAGTGAAACTGGCAAACAGCGTAACACACTCCTCTGTCCAAGCTATTATGCAGAAATATCCTCAACTCTGTCAAGGCCTAGGAAAGCTGACAGACTTTCAACTGAAATTACACATTGACCAGTCAGTCCAGCCGTCAGTTCAACCTCACAGGCGCATCCCATTCCATGTCCGCAAGCTAGTGGAGAAAGAACTACAAGACCTGGAGACAGATGATGTTATTGAACGTGTGGAGGGCCCAACTCCCTGGGTCTCACCAATTGTTGTTGCGCCTAAACCTAAGCAGCCTGGTAAAATCAGGTTATGTGTGGATATGCGACATGCCAATCGAGCCATTCAAAGAGAAAGGCACATTACGCCTACCATTGATGATATTCTCACAGATCTAAATGGTGCAAAAGTATTCTCAAAAATTGATCTAAAATCTGGTTACCATCAGCTTGAATTGCATCCAGACTCCAGATATATCACAACTTTTAGCACTCATGTCGGTCTAAGGAGGTTCAAGAGGCTGAATTTTGGCATTTCATCGGCTGCAGAAATCTTTCAGAATGTTATCAGGCAGGTTCTTTCAGGAATACCTGGAGTCCTCAATGTTAGTGATGACATCCTTATCTTTGGCACAACCCAAGAGGAACATGACAATCACCTAGAACAAGTCTTTCAGAGACTGCAAACCTGCAATTTAACTGTTAATCCATCAAAATGCGAGTTCAACAAGACGTCATTGAATTTTTTTGGCTACATTTTTTCTGAAAATGGTGTTTCTGCAGACCCTGAGAAAGTAGCAGCCATAACCTCTGCTAGCCAGCCACAAAATGTCTCAGATGTTCGGAGGTTTCTTGGTCTGGTCACATACTGTGGACGATTCATACCTGATCTGGCTACTGTTTCTGAACCCCTACGACAACTCACTAAAAAGGATACTCCTTGGTCATGGACGGTTGAACATCAATCAGCTTTTGATACACTTAAGTCCAGTCTTTCTAGTGACACGGTCATGGCCTATTTTGACCCACTAAAGTCTACTGAGCTCATTGTGGATGCCAGTCCTGTAGGCCTTGGTGCAATTTTAACTCAGGTGTCTAAAACTGGCAGTATCTCTACAGTCTCCTATGCAAGCAAGGCTTTAACAGAAACGGAACAGCGCTATTCTCAAACTGAGAGGGAAGCTCTCGCAGTTGTATGGGGATGCCTTCATTTTCATCTTTACCTCTTTGGTCGTCCATTCACAGTGGTCAGTGATCATAAACCACTCATTCCAATCTTCAATAAACATTCATCAAAGCCACCCCCACGACTTGAACGCTGGCTACTCCGCCTGCAGAACTATCGCTTTCACTTGAGATATGAGGCAGGAGCTGGGAACCCTGCAGACTATTTTTCAAGACACCCTTCACCACAGTCTACCAAAGATGACTTGCCTGCCACTGTCTTAGCTGAGGAGCATGTAAATTTCATTGTTACACACTCTGTGCCAAGAGCAATGACCCTCGAAGAAATGAAACATGCGGTGGATTCTGATCCCCAACTTCAGTTGGTAATTGACACTGTTCGGTCTAAGAACTGGAACTCTTTTCTAGCTGAGACTCGTCTTCAACCGCAGGGCCAAACAGCATATTTACAGGCCTTCTTTAATGCAAGACACTCTCTCTCTTTATCTGACTCAAACATACTACTGCGTGACTACTACCGCCTGGTCATTCCTCAGAAACTTCAGCGTAGAGTGATCGATCTGGCCCATGAGGCCCATCAAGGTATAGTTAAAACAAAGCAATTACTCAGGGAGAAAGTATGGTTTCCTGGACTAGATAAACAAGTGGAAGCTCTTATTGCCACATGTATACCTTGCCAAGCAACTACGGTGGACCATAGCCGAGCACCAGTACAAATGACACCTCTGCCAGACAATCCATGGACTGCTGTGAGTGTTGGTTTCTGCACTTTGCCAGATCATTCCTATTTACTGGTTGTCATAGATGATTTTTCTAGGTTTCCAGTCATTGAACCCGTTTCCACCACCTCTGCAAGAGCTGTCATACCAAAACTGGACAAAATCTTTTCTGCATATGGCATACCTGAAACAGTGAAGACTGACAATGGGCCACCTTTCAATAGTGCAGATTTTCAGTCTTTTGCAACTTATCTTGGTTTTAACCACAGAAAAATAACTCCTTACTGGCCTCAAGCCAATGGTGAAGTGGAGCGCTTCATGCAATCAATCAACAAAACTCTTCGGATTGCTACCATGGAACACAAGGATTTGCAGCAAGAATTGTACAGATTCCTTAGACAGTACAGAGCCACCCCGCACTCTACTACAGGAACTCCGCCAGCGACTGCGCTTTTCGGCAGGCCTTTGCGCATTAAGCTTCCAAACATCCCAGTAGTTCACGTCCAGACTCCATTGGTCCTCAATGATTCCCTTGCCAAAGGCAGGATGAAAAGATATGCAGATAAGAGAAGTTGTCGCTTCAAACAGCTGGATGTGGGAGACTGGGTCCTCGTTATAAGGCTGAGACCCAGTGACAAGTTATCATCCCCTTATCATCCAGAACCCTTTCAAGTCACACACGTCAAAGGTACCATGGTTACTGCTCAACGCCAGGGTCATCAAGTGACACGAAATGTCTCCCATTTTAAAAAGCTTCGTGACTACAACCCAGGAGCAAGTGCAGAGGAGACAGATGATGAGGAAGTTTCACCAGGTACAACTGGTTCAGCAACACCAACAAGAGACACCTCCGAAAATTCACAGACTGTTTCTGATAACGAGATGTCTCAACGCTACCCGACAAGGATGAGTCGAAGGTCACCAGCGCACCTCAGGGACTATGTTCTGCAGTAAAATTTTCTTTTCAGTTCGGACCTTTTATTTATTGTTCATTTATAATGTTTGCATTTTATTTTATTTTTTTTTATAAGAAGGGGAGAGATGTGATGTTGTTATAAGTATGTTCTGTGTGTTCTGTTCTGCTTACTTATTCTGCTTTGTCTGCCTAGCAACAGTGAGGTAGTAATGGAGGAGGAGCTGAGGGGGAGGGGTTGTTAGACAGGGAGCCATGATGGAGCCTGGAATAAAGTGTTCTGATCTACAAGAGTAACCATCTCATAGTGGACTTATTCCAGAAGACCTGCATCCTCACTACAACACTACACTGCCTCGGTCTCAGTGCTTCCATGCGGTCATGTGACTCTATTACTCGCGCATTACATACAGATGCCATACATTACTCCCCTGCTGCAGACCCTGTCGGCCATTATAGAGTGCTGCGATCCTATTGGACTGAATGACTATATGCCGCCATATAAATTACCCACAATCCCTTCATGACTCCCCTCCTGATGAAGGCTGCAACGTCGAAACGCGCGGCAGGTACTGGGGAGTGAGTGCCTGTCCTGTATACCTCCTATTGGCTACATGGGTAGGCCGCAGTGCTATTAGACCTGTATATAGCGGTATAGTATATATGTGAGCCTACAGTCACCAGTGTGTGTAATGCTATCACTGTAATGGATGGGAGACATAGACTGGACCTCATGGGAACTCTAAGCTTCTAGCACTTTCTTTGAGCTGTTGTGGCAATGTATATAACTGAGTGGCCACTCCTGGTATATACCTCAGCGGCTACTGATACTACTGCTATGTGTATATAATGTCCACACACAGTGTATACAGGACTCCAGTGCTGAGCTCCTGTCTAGCATTAGCGTCATCCATGTGCACTCCATTGTATGTAAATACTTAAAGGGACCACATACCCTGTATATACATCTAGTACTGATATACTGCCCCGTATATACACCTAGTACTGATATACTGCTCTGTATATAAACCTAGTACTGATATACTGCTCCGTATATACACCTAGTACTGATATACTGCCCTGTATATACACCTAGTACTGATATACTGCCCCGTATATACACCTAGTACTGATATACTGCCCTGTATATACACCTAGTACTGATATACTGCCCCGTATATACACCTAGTACTGATATACTGCCCCGTATATACACCTAGTACTGATATACTGCCCTGTATATACACCTAGTACTGATATACTGCCCCGTATATACACCTAGTACTGATATACTGCCCTGTATATACACCTAGTACTGATATACTGCCCCGTATATACACCTAGTACTGATATACTGCCCTGTATATACACCTAGTACTGATATACTGCCCCGTATATACACCTAGTACTGATATACTGCCCCGTATATACACCTAGTACTGATATACTGCCCCGTATATACACCTAGTACTGATATACTGCCCCGTATATACACCTAGTACTGATATACTGCCCTGTATATACACCTAGTACAGATATACTGCCCTGTATATACACCTAGTACTGATATACTGCCCTGTATATACACCTAGTACTGATATACTGCCCTGTATATACACCTAGTACTGATATACTGCCCTGTATATACACCTAGTACTGATATACTGCCCTGTATATATACCTAGTACTGATATACTGCCCTGTATATACACCTAGTACTGATATACTGCCCTGTATATATACCTAGTACTGATATACTGCCCTGTATATACACCTAGTACTGATATACTGCTCTGTATATACACCTAGTACTAATATACTGCCCCGTATATACACCTAGTACTGATATACTGCCCTGTATATACACCTAGTACTAATATACTGCCCCGTATATACACCTAGTACTGATATACTGCCCTGTATATATACCTAGTACTGATATACTGCCCTGTATATACACCTAGTACTGATATACTGCTCTGTATATACACCTAGTACTGATATACTGCCCTGTATATATACCTAGTACTGATATACTGCCCTGTATATACACCTAGTACTGATATACTGCTCTGTATATACACCTAGTACTGATATACTGCTCTGTATATACACCTAGTACTGATATACTGCCCTGTATATACACCTAGTACTGATATACTGCCCTGTATATACACCTAGTACTAATATACCGCCCTGTATATACACCTAGTACTGATATACTGCCTGTATATACACCTAGTACTGATATACTGCCCCGTATATACACCTAGTACTGATATGCTGTCCTGTATATACACCTAGTACTGATATACTGCCCTGTATATACACCTAGTACTGATATACTGCTCTGTATATACACCTAGTACAGATATACTGCCCTGTATATACACCTAGTACTGATATACTGCTCTGTATATACACCTAGTACTGATATACTGCCCTGTATATACACCTAGTACTGATATACTGCTCTGTATATACACCTAGTACTGATATACTGCCTGTATATACACCTAGTACTGATATACTGCCTGTATATACACCTAGTACTGATATACTGCCCTGTATATACACCTAGTACTGATATACTGCCTGTATATACACCTAGTACTGATATACTGCCCTGTATATACACCTAGTACTGATATACTGCCCTGTATATATACCTAGTACTGATATACTGCTCTGTATATACACCTAGTACTAATATACTGCCCTGTATATACACCTAGTACTGATATACTGCTCTGTATATACACCTAGTACAGATATACTGCCCTGTATATACACCTAGTACTGATATACTGCCCTGTATATATACCTAGTACTGATATACTGCCCTGTATATACACCTAGTACTGATATACTGCCCTGTATATACACCTAGTACTGATATACTGCCCCGTATATACACCTAGTACTGATATACTGCCCTGTATATACACCTAGTACTGATATACTGCCCTGTATATACACCTAGTACTGATATACTGCTCTGTATATACACCTAGTACTGATATACTGCCTTGTATATACACCTAGTACTGATATACTGCCCTGTATATACACCTAGTACTGATATACTGCCCTGTATATACACCTAGTACAGATATACTGCTCTGTATATACACCTAGTACTGATATACTGCCCTCTATATACACCTAGTACTGATATACTGCCATGTATATACACCTAGTACTGATATACTGCCCTGTATATACACCTAGTACTGATATACTGCCCTGTATATACACCTAGTACTGATATACTGCCCTGTATATACACCTAGTACTGATATACTGCCATGTATATACACCTAGTACTGATATACTGCCCTGTATATACACCTAGTACTGATATACTGCCCTGTATATACACCTAGTACTGATATACTGCCCTGTATATACACCTAGTACTGATATACTGCCCCGTATATACACCTATTACTGATATACTGCCCTGTATATACACCTAGTACTGATATACTGCCCTGTATATACACCTATTACTGATATACTGCCCTGTATATACACCTAGTACTGATATACTGCCCTGTATATACACCTAGTACTGATATACTGCCCCGTATATACACCTAGTACTGATATACTGCCCTGTGTCACGGAGCAAAGGTATACGTCTTCCTCCGGATGGTCTTTTGAATCAACACGGACGCAAGAGGTCGGGAGACAACAGCAATTTATTGTAATCCACAAAGTTAGTAGCCGGCAGCGGTCACATCAACCGTAATAACAATAAGTCCACAGAAGTCACAATCCAATGATAACTTTGGTTCCTTGGTCCTGTAACTATATCCTGGCTCTCTGCAGAGCTGTGCACAGGCCGGCTAACACATACTAACTCCAGCTACAACTATATACTAAAACTGTTACACCTATATCTGTGGGTGGGAAGGGCTGAGTCACAGATCCTTCCCCCCTCACCTATACCAAGGAGAGCAGACTCCCTGTCTACTATGGACAATGCACAGTCCAACATCTTCTTGGAGACACTGATCAGATTATCTCCACCCATTGTCCTCACTAGTTAGAGGTATTTGCATACAATGTGCTAACACACTAGACCCGAATCAGCCAACTACACATTGATGTATATAACAGGTTAGAGAATACATTCCACATGAAATATATATTACACATTGCCTATTGCCGGACTCTAACCATCCCGTGACAACCCCTCCCCCTCTCAAAACATGTGCATGACACAATTGGCCTACACAGGTAAATTGGGGAATGCACATCAGTCTCTATAGCTCATATGTCCTCCTGCCGGGATAACCCATCTGCGTTCTGGTGTTGGTTCCCTCGGCGGTGCTGAATGGTAAAGTTGTAGGTTTGAAGGGCTGGCATCTGGCAGAAAATCCGGTGGATCCATGTTGGCGTCTCTCTGAGCTTGGCTTCGGGTCACTGCTCCCACACAGTGGCACTGTAGATTTCCAACATCGTTGCCTAACAGAACATCGGCCGGCAGCCCGCTCATCACACCAATTGTGCATCGTTTTGGTCCATAACCATAGTCGAGTTCCACGGTAGCTTTAGGAATACGTCTTTGAGTACCCCCTGCCAACTTGATAGAAATGCCAGGGCCCTCCTCTAGGGCCTCGGGTCGCACAACTCGGGGGTCCGCTACCGTTAGGAAAGCTCCCGAGTCCCGGAATCCAACAACTGTTCGGCCATCCAGTAGGACCTCCTGCACGTGCTTCCTCTGAAGGTTTGCGGGATGTGTGGCGGAAGGCTGAATCCCATAGACCCCTGGAGGTGGAACAGATGGGTCATTCATGGAGTCATCTGGAAATGGGGCCAAACTTTCAGTCCTAGGGGTGGTTCCCAGGTAGTGAATAGGCCGGGATGCCACGGTGGCCCGTGCCCCCATGTTAGCAGGGCAACTAGCTTGCAAATGTCCAGGCCGCCCGCACCCAAAACATCTGCGCTCTAGCATTCTTCCAGTAGGTCGTTGTCTAGGGACAGGGTTGTTCATAGCTGGAGGCCGATGGGCTGGGGCAGGGGTAGAGGGGGAATTGTAATCCTGAGGCCGGACACGAAAGGTGGGTGGCTGGCTGAAGGGTGTCTCGCGGACTGTGGTAGTTTTCCGCTCCTCTGCAAACAACCTCTTCCACTGCGGCTTGATGGTCAGGCCCTCATCTGCAAGAGAAGCAGCTTGCTCAACTGTGGCTGGGTTCCGTTCCAGCACCCACTCACGGATCTCAGCGGGGCACTGGGAAAAGAACTGTTCCTTAAGTATGACTTGGAGGATCTTATCGACTGTGACAGCCTCCTCTCCTTCTAGCCAGCGCTTGCATGCTTGCTTCAACTTGTGGGCGAACATGTGGAAGGAGCTTCCCCCATTGTAAGACAAAGAGCGGAACTGAACTCGGTAGGTCTCTGGAGTGACTGCATAATACTTCTGCACCGCTCTTTTAATGGCCTCATAGTCCCGCTGATCACTAGGGTCCATAGCTCTGAGAGCTTCCGCAGCCCCATCTCGTAGGTGCCCCACCAGATACCGGACCCAATCCTTCTCTGGGACTTCCATCAGGTGGCACTGGTGTTCGAAGTCCTGAAAATATCCATCAACATCCCCAGCCGCTTCATCAAAGGTCTTGAAGTGTTTATGGGAGACATATGGTGGTTCTCTCACTGTTGGGCTGGGGGTCGACGTTTGATTATAATTCCGCGCAGTTATCTCAGCCATTCGCATTTCATGCGCCATTCTTTCCTTTTCATACGCCATTCTCTGTTCCTCCTTCTCCGTTTCCTGAGCCCTCTGTAATGCTCTACTCCTTTGCTCTGCAGTTGCTCCTAGCCCCAGCACTGCCAATTCCTCCTCATACAAAACAACCCATCTGCTCTTTTGGGTCTGTACCTGCCACTCCCGTATCTCTCCAGTCTCCTGGGGGCAGCCCTCCTCATGGTCGCTTTGCAGGGTCATCTCCTCCAGTGCCTCGATCAGTTGATCTTTCGTTCTTCCCTGGTAACTCAGGTTTAGTTCCCGGGCCCTTACTTGTAGACTTGCCATAGTCCAGTTCCTGTATTCTGAGGTTGTGGCTCCATTAATCGCTGAGCTGAGGTAGTCCATCTCGCTGTCCGCTGTTGATCCCACCGCTGCCACCAGTTGTCACGGAGCAAAGGTATACGTCTTCCTCCGGATGGTCTTTTGAATCAACACGGACGCAAGAGGTCGGGAGACAACAGCAATTTATTGTAATCCACAAAGTTAGTAGCCGGCAGCGGTCACATCAACCGTAATAACAATAAGTCCACAGAAGTCACAATCCAATGATAACTTTGGTTCCTTGGTCCTGTAACTAAATCCTGGCTCTCTGCAGAGCTGTGCACAGGCCGGCTAACACATACTAACTGCTAGCTATATACTATATACTAAGACTGTTACACCTATATCTGTGGGTGGGAAGGGCTGAGTCACAGATCCTTCCCCCCTCACCTATACCAAGGAGAGCAGACTCCCTGTCTACTATGGACAATGCACCATCCAACATCTTCTTGGAGACACTGATCAGATTATCTCCACCCATTGTCCTCACTGGTCCTCACTAGTTAGAGGTATTTGCATACAATGTGCTAACACACTAGACCCCAATCAGCCAACTACACATTGATGTATATAACAGGTTAGAGAATACATTCCACATGAAATATATATTACACATTGCCTATTGCCGGACTCTAACCATCCCGTGACACCCTGTATATACACCTAGTACTGATATACTGCCCTGTATATACACCTAGTACTGATATACTGCCCTGTATATACACCTAGTACTGATATACGGCTCTGTATATACACCTAGTACTGATATACTGCCCTGTATATACACCTAGTACTGATATACTGCCCTGTATATACACCTAGTACTGATATACTGCCCTGTATATACACCTAGTACTGATATACTGCCCTGTATATACACCTAGTACTGATATACGGCTCTGTATATACACCTAGTACAGATATACTGCCCTGTATATACACCTAGTACAGATATACTGCCCTGTATATACACCTAGTACTGATATACTGCCCTGTATATACACCTAGTACTGATATACTGCCCTGTATATACACCTAGTACTGATATACTGCCCTGTATATACACCTAGTACAGATATACTGCCCTGTATATATACCTAGTACTGATATACTGCCCTGTATATATACCTAGTACTGATATACTGCCCTGTATATACACCTAGTACTGATATACTGCCCTGTATATACACCTAGTACTGATATACTGCTCTGTATATACACCTAGTACTGATATACTGCCCTGTATATACACCTAGTACTGATATACTGCCCCGTATATACACCTAGTACTGATATACTGCCCCGTATATACACCTAGTACTGATATACTGCCCTGTATATACACCTAGTACTGATATACTGCCCTGTATATACACCTAGTACAGATATACTGCCCTGTATATACACCTAGTACAGATATACTGCCCTGTATATACACCTAGTACAGATATACTGCCCTGTATATACACCTAGTACAGATATACTGCCCTGTATATACACCTAGTACTGATATACTGCCCTGTATATACACCTAGTACTGATATACTGCCCTGTATATACACCTAGTACTGATATACTGCCCTGTATATACACCTAGTACTGATATACTGCTCCGTATATACACCTAGTACTGATATACTGCCCTGTATATACACCTAGTACTGATATACTGCCCTGTATATACACCTAGTACTGATATACTGCCCTGTATATACACCTAGTACTGATATACTGCCCTGTATATACACCTAGTACTGATATACTGCCCTGTATATACACCTAGTACTGATATACTGCCCTGTATATACACCTAGTACTGATATACTGCTCTGTATATACACCTAGTACTAATATACTGCCCTGTATATACACCTAGTACTGATATACTGCCCCGTATATACACCTAGTACTGATATACTGCCCTGTATATACACCTAGTACTGATATACTGCCCCGTATATACACCTAGTACTGATATACTGCCCTGTATATACACCTAGTACTGATATACTGCCCTGTATATACACCTAGTACTGATATACTGCTCTGTATATACACCTAGTACTGATATACTGCTCTGTATATACACCTAGTACTGATATACTGCCCTGTATATACACCTAGTACTGATATACTGCCCTGTATATACACCTAGTACTGATATACTGCCCTGTATATACACCTAGTACTGATATACTGCCCTGTATATACACCTAGTACTGATATACTGCCCTGTATATACACCTAGTACTGATATACTGCCCTGTATATACACCTAGTACTGATATACTGCCCTGTATATACACCTAGTACTGATATACTGCTCTGTATATACACCTAGTACTGATATACTGCTCTGTATATACACCTAGTACTGATATACTGCCCTGTATATACACCTAGTACTGATATACTGCTCTGTATATACACCTAGTACTGATATACTGCTCTGTATATACACCTAGTACTGATATACTGCCCTGTATATACACCTAGTACTGATATACTGCTCTGTATATACACCTAGTACTGATATACTGCCCTGTATATACACCTAGTACTAATATACTGCTCTGTATATACACCTATTACTGATATACTGCCCTGTATATACACCTAGTACTGATATACTGCCCCGTATATACACCTAGTACTGATATACTGCCCTGTATATACACCTAGTACTGATATACTGCCCTGTATATACACCTAGTACTGATATACTGCCCTGTATATACACCTAGTACTGATATACTGCCCTGTATATACACCTAGTACTGATATACTGCCCTGTATATATACCTAGTACTGATATACTGCCCCGTATATACACCTAGTACTGATATACTGCCCTGTATATACACCTAGTACTGATATACTGCCCTGTATATACACCTAGTACTGATATACTGCCCTGTATGTACACCTAGTACTGATATACTGCCCCGTATATACACCTAGTACTGATATACTGCCCTGTATATATACCTAGTACTGATATACTGCTCTGTATATACACCTAGTACTGATATACTGCCCTGTATATACACCTAGTACTGATATACTGCTCTGTATATACACCTAGTACTGATATACTGCCCTGTATATACACCTAGTACTGATATACTGCCCTGTATATACACCTAGTACTGATATACTGCCCTGTATATACACCTAGTACTGATATACTGCCCTGTATATACACCTAGTACTGATATACTGCCCTGTATATACACCTAGTACTGATATACTGCCCTGTATATACACCTAGTACTGATATACTGCCCTGTATATACACCTAGTACTGATATACTGCCCTGTATATATACCTAGTACTGATATACTGCCCTGTATATACACCTAGTACTGATATACTGCCCTGTATATACACCTAGTACTGATATACTGCCCTGTATATACACCTAGTACTGATATACTGCTCTGTATATACACCTAGTACTGATATACTGCCCTGTATATACACCTAGTACTGATATACTGCCCCGTATATACACCTAGTACTGATATACTGCCCTGTATATACACCTAGTACTGATATACTGCCCTGTATATATACCTAGTACAGATATACTGCCCTGTATATATACCTAGTACTGATATACTGCCCTGTATATACACCTAGTACTGATATACTGCCCTGTATATATACCTAGTACTGATATACTGCTCCGTATATACACCTAGTACTGATATACTGCTCTGTATATAAACCTAGTACTGATATACTGCTCCGTATATACACCTAGTACTGATATACTGCCCTGTATATACACCTAGTACTGATATACTGCCCTGTATATACACCTAGTACTGATATACTGCCCTGTATATACACCTAGTACTGATATACTGCCCCGTATATACACCTATTACTGATATACTGCCCTGTATATACACCTAGTACTGATATACTGCCCTGTATATACACCTATTACTGATATACTGCCCTGTATATACACCTAGTACTGATATACTGCCCTGTATATACACCTAGTACTGATATACTGCCCCGTATATACACCTAGTACTGATATACTGCCCTGTGTCACGGAGCAAAGGTATACGTCTTCCTCCGGATGGTCTTTTGAATCAACACGGACGCAAGAGGTCGGGAGACAACAGCAATTTATTGTAATCCACAAAGTTAGTAGCCGGCAGCGGTCACATCAACCGTAATAACAATAAGTCCACAGAAGTCACAATCCAATGATAACTTTGGTTCCTTGGTCCTGTAACTAAATCCTGGCTCTCTGCAGAGCTGTGCACAGGCCGGCTAACACATACTAACTGCTAGCTATATACTATATACTAAGACTGTTACACCTATATCTGTGGGTGGGAAGGGCTGAGTCACAGATCCTTCCCCCCTCACCTATACCAAGGAGAGCAGACTCCCTGTCTACTATGGACAATGCACCATCCAACATCTTCTTGGAGACACTGATCAGATTATCTCCACCCATTGTCCTCACTGGTCCTCACTAGTTAGAGGTATTTGCATACAATGTGCTAACACACTAGACCCCAATCAGCCAACTACACATTGATGTATATAACAGGTTAGAGAATACATTCCACATGAAATATATATTACACATTGCCTATTGCCGGACTCTAACCATCCCGTGACACCCTGTATATACACCTAGTACTGATATACTGCCCTGTATATACACCTAGTACTGATATACTGCCCTGTATATACACCTAGTACTGATATACGGCTCTGTATATACACCTAGTACTGATATACTGCCCTGTATATACACCTAGTACTGATATACTGCCCTGTATATACACCTAGTACTGATATACTGCCCTGTATATACACCTAGTACTGATATACTGCCCTGTATATACACCTAGTACTGATATACGGCTCTGTATATACACCTAGTACAGATATACTGCCCTGTATATACACCTAGTACAGATATACTGCCCTGTATATACACCTAGTACTGATATACTGCCCTGTATATACACCTAGTACTGATATACTGCCCTGTATATACACCTAGTACTGATATACTGCCCTGTATATACACCTAGTACAGATATACTGCCCTGTATATATACCTAGTACTGATATACTGCCCTGTATATATACCTAGTACTGATATACTGCCCTGTATATACACCTAGTACTGATATACTGCCCTGTATATACACCTAGTACTGATATACTGCTCTGTATATACACCTAGTACTGATATACTGCCCTGTATATACACCTAGTACTGATATACTGCCCCGTATATACACCTAGTACTGATATACTGCCCCGTATATACACCTAGTACTGATATACTGCCCTGTATATACACCTAGTACTGATATACTGCCCTGTATATACACCTAGTACAGATATACTGCCCTGTATATACACCTAGTACAGATATACTGCCCTGTATATACACCTAGTACAGATATACTGCCCTGTATATACACCTAGTACAGATATACTGCCCTGTATATACACCTAGTACTGATATACTGCCCTGTATATACACCTAGTACTGATATACTGCCCTGTATATACACCTAGTACTGATATACTGCCCTGTATATACACCTAGTACTGATATACTGCTCCGTATATACACCTAGTACTGATATACTGCCCTGTATATACACCTAGTACTGATATACTGCCCTGTATATACACCTAGTACTGATATACTGCCCTGTATATACACCTAGTACTGATATACTGCCCTGTATATACACCTAGTACTGATATACTGCCCTGTATATACACCTAGTACTGATATACTGCCCTGTATATACACCTAGTACTGATATACTGCTCTGTATATACACCTAGTACTAATATACTGCCCTGTATATACACCTAGTACTGATATACTGCCCCGTATATACACCTAGTACTGATATACTGCCCTGTATATACACCTAGTACTGATATACTGCCCCGTATATACACCTAGTACTGATATACTGCCCTGTATATACACCTAGTACTGATATACTGCCCTGTATATACACCTAGTACTGATATACTGCTCTGTATATACACCTAGTACTGATATACTGCTCTGTATATACACCTAGTACTGATATACTGCCCTGTATATACACCTAGTACTGATATACTGCCCTGTATATACACCTAGTACTGATATACTGCCCTGTATATACACCTAGTACTGATATACTGCCCTGTATATACACCTAGTACTGATATACTGCCCTGTATATACACCTAGTACTGATATACTGCCCTGTATATACACCTAGTACTGATATACTGCCCTGTATATACACCTAGTACTGATATACTGCTCTGTATATACACCTAGTACTGATATACTGCTCTGTATATACACCTAGTACTGATATACTGCCCTGTATATACACCTAGTACTGATATACTGCTCTGTATATACACCTAGTACTGATATACTGCTCTGTATATACACCTAGTACTGATATACTGCCCTGTATATACACCTAGTACTGATATACTGCCTCTGTATATACACCTAGTACTGATATACTGCCCTGTATATACACCTAGTACTAATATACTGCTCTGTATATACACCTATTACTGATATACTGCCCTGTATATACACCTAGTACTGATATACTGCCCCGTATATACACCTAGTACTGATATACTGCCCTGTATATACACCTAGTACTGATATACTGCCCTGTATATACACCTAGTACTGATATACTGCCCTGTATATACACCTAGTACTGATATACTGCCCTGTATATACACCTAGTACTGATATACTGCCCTGTATATATACCTAGTACTGATATACTGCCCCGTATATACACCTAGTACTGATATACTGCCCTGTATATACACCTAGTACTGATATACTGCCCTGTATATACACCTAGTACTGATATACTGCCCTGTATGTACACCTAGTACTGATATACTGCCCCGTATATACACCTAGTACTGATATACTGCCCTGTATATATACCTAGTACTGATATACTGCTCTGTATATACACCTAGTACTGATATACTGCCCTGTATATACACCTAGTACTGATATACTGCTCTGTATATACACCTAGTACTGATATACTGCCCTGTATATACACCTAGTACTGATATACTGCCCTGTATATACACCTAGTACTGATATACTGCCCTGTATATACACCTAGTACTGATATACTGCCCTGTATATACACCTAGTACTGATATACTGCCCTGTATATACACCTAGTACTGATATACTGCCCTGTATATACACCTAGTACTGATATACTGCCCTGTATATACACCTAGTACTGATATACTGCCCTGTATATATACCTAGTACTGATATACTGCCCTGTATATACACCTAGTACTGATATACTGCCCTGTATATACACCTAGTACTGATATACTGCCCTGTATATACACCTAGTACTGATATACTGCTCTGTATATACACCTAGTACTGATATACTGCCCTGTATATACACCTAGTACTGATATACTGCCCCGTATATACACCTAGTACTGATATACTGCCCTGTATATACACCTAGTACTGATATACTGCCCTGTATATATACCTAGTACAGATATACTGCCCTGTATATATACCTAGTACTGATATACTGCCCTGTATATACACCTAGTACTGATATACTGCCCTGTATATATACCTAGTACTGATATACTGCTCCGTATATACACCTAGTACTGATATACTGCTCTGTATATAAACCTAGTACTGATATACTGCTCCGTATATACACCTAGTACTGATATACTGCCCTGTATATACACCTAGTACTGATATACTGCCCTGTATATACACCTAGTACTGATATACTGCTCTGTATATACACCTAGTACTGATATACTGCCCTGTATATACACCTAGTACTAATATACTGCCCTGTATATACACCTAGTACTGATATACTGCCCTGTATATATACCTAGTACTGATATACTGCCCTGTATATACACCTAGTACAGATATACTGCCCTGTATATACACCTAGTACAGATATACTGCCCTGTATATACACCTAGTACAGATATACTGCCCTGTATATACACCTAGTACTGATATACTGCCCTGTATATATACCTAGTACTGATATACTGCTCTGTATATACACCTAGTACTGATATACTGCCCTGTATATACACCTAGTACTGATATACTGCCCTGTATATACACCTAGTACTGATATACTGCCCTGTATATACACCTAGTACTGATATACTGCTCTGTATATACACCTAGTACTGATATACTGCCCTGTATATACACCTAGTACTGATATACTGCCCTGTATATACACCTAGTACTGATATACTGCCCTGTATATACACCTAGTACTGATATACTGCCCTGTATATACACCTAGTACTGATATACCGCCCTGTATATATACCTAGTACTGATATACTGCCCTGTATATACACCTAGTACTGATATACCGCCCTGTATATATACCTAGTGCTGATATACTGCCCTGTATATACACCTAGTACTGATATACTGCCCTGTATATACACCTAGTACTGATATACTGCCCTGTATATACACCTAGTACAGATATACGGCTCTGTATATACACCTAGTACAGATATACTGCCCTGTATATACACCTAGTACTGATATACTGCCCTGTATATACACCTAGTACAGATATACTGCCCTGTATATACACCTAGTACTGATATACTGCCCCGTCTATACACCTAGTACAGATATACTGCCCCGTCTATACACCTAGTACTGATATACTGCCCCGTATATACACCTAGTACAGATATACTGCCCCGTATATACACCTAGTACTGATATACTGCCCCGTATATACACCTAGTACTGATATACTGCCCTGTATATATACCTAGTACTGATATACCGCCCTGTATATACACCTAGTACTGATATACTGCCCTGTATATACACCTAGTACTGATATACCGCCCTGTATATACACCTAGTACTGATATACTGCCCTGTATATACACCTAGTACTGATATACTGCCCTGTATATATACCTAGTACTGATATACTGCTCTGTATATACACCTAGTACTGATATACTGCCCTGTATATACACCTAGTACTGATATACTGCCTGTATATACACCTAGTACTGATATACTGCCCTGTATATACACCTAGTACTGATATACTGCTCTGTATATACACCTATTACTGATATACTGCCCTGTATATATACCTAGTACTGATATACTGCCCTGTATATACACCTAGTACTGATATACTGCCCTGTATATACACCTAGTACTGATATACTGCCCTGTATATACACCTAGTACAGATATACGGCTCTGTATATACACCTAGTACAGATATACTGCCCTGTATATACACCTAGTACTGATATACTGCCCTGTATATACACCTAGTACAGATATACTGCCCTGTATATACACCTAGTACTGATATACTGCCCTGTATATACACCTAGTACAGATATACTGCCCCGTATATACACCTAGTACTGATATACTGCCCCGTATATACACCTAGTACAGATATACTGCCCCGTATATACACCTAGTACTGATATACTGCCCCGTATATACACCTAGTACTGATATACTGCCCTGTATATACACCTAGTACTGATATACTGCCCCGTATATACACCTAGTACTGATATACTGCCCCGTATATACACCTAGTACTGATATACCGCCCTGTATATACACCTAGTACTGATATACTGCCCTGTATATACACCTAGTACTGATATACCGCCCTGTATATACACCTAGTACTGATATACTGCCCTGTATATACACCTAGTACTGATATACTGCCCTGTATATACACCTAGTACCGATATACTGCCCTGTATATACACCTAGTACAGATATACTGCCCTGTATATACACCTAGTACAGATATACTGCCCTGTATATACACCTAGTACAGATATACTGCCCTGTATATACACCTAGTACAGATATACTGCCCTGTATATACACATAGTACTGATATACTGCCCTGTATATACACCTAGTACAGATATACTGCCCTGTATATACACCTAGTACTGATATACTGCCTGTATATACACCTAGTACTGATATACTGCCCTGTATATACACCTAGTACTGATATACTGCCTGTATATACACCTAGTACTGATATACTGCCCTGTATATATACCTAGTACTGATATACTGCCCTGTATATACACCTAGTACTGATATACTGCCCCATATATATACACCTAGTACTGATATACTGCCCCATATATATACACCTAGTACTGATATACTGCCCTGTATATACACCTAGTACTAATATACTGCCCTGTATATACACCTAGTACTGATATACTGCCCTGTATATACACCTAGTACTAATATACTGCCCTGTATATACACCTAGTACTGATATACTGCCCTGTATATACACCTAGTACTGATATACTGCCCTGTATATATACCTAGTACTGATATACTGCCCCATATATATACACCTAGTACTGATATACTGCCCTGTATATACACCTAGTACTAATATACTGCCCTGTATATACACCTAGTACTGATATACTGCCCTGTATATACACCTAGTACTGATAAACTGCCCTGTATATACACCTAGTACTGATATACTGCCCTGTATATACACCTAGTACTGATATACTGCCCTGTATATACACCTAGTACTGATATACTGCCCTGTATATACACCTAGTACTGATATACTGCCCTGTATATACACCTAGTACTGATATACTGCCCTGTATATACACCTAGTACTGATATACTGCCCTGTATATACACCTAGTACTGATATACTGCCCTGTATATACACCTAGTACTGATATACTGCTCCGTATATACACCTAGTACTGATATACTGCCCTGTATATACACCTAGTACTGATATACTGCCCTGTATATACACCTAGTACTGATATACTGCCCTTTATATACACCTAGTACAGATATACTGCCCTGTATATACACCTAGTACTGATATACTGCCCTTTATATACACCTAGTACAGATATACTGCCCTGTATATACACCTAGTACTGATATTCTGCTCTGTATATACACCTAGTACTGATATACTGCCCTGTATATACACCTAGTACTGATATACTGCCCCGTATATACACCTAGTACTGATATACTGCCCTGTATATACACCTAGTACTGATATACTGCCCCGTATATACACCTAGTACTGATATACTGCCCTGTATATACACCTAGTACTGATATTCTGCTCTGTATATACACCTAGTACTGATATACTGCCCTGTATATACACCTAGTACTGATATACTGCCCTGTATATACACCTAGTACTGATATACTGCTCTGTATATACACCTAGTACTGATATACTGCCCTGTATATACACCTAGTACTGATATACTGCCCTGTATATACACCTAGTACTGATATACTGCCCTGTATATACACCTAGTACTGATATACTGCCCTGTATATACACCTAGTACTGATATACTGCCCTGTATATACACCTAGTACTGATATACTGCCCTGTATATACACCTAGTACTGATATACTGCCCTGTATATGCACCTAGTTCTGATATACTGCCCTGTATATGCACCTAGTACTGATATACTGCTCTGTATATACACCTAGTACTGATATACTGCCCTGTATATACACCTAGTACTGATATACTGCCCTGTATATACACCTAGTACTGATATACTGCCCTGTATATACACCTAGTACTGATATACTGCTCTGTATATACACCTAGTACTGATATACTGCCCTGTATATACACCTAGTACTGATATACTGCCCTGTATATACACCTAGTACTGATATACTGCACTGTATATACACCTAGTACTGATATACTGCCCTGTATATATACCTAGTACTGATATACTGCCCCGTATATACACCTAGTACTGATATACTGCCCTGTATATATACCTAGTACTGATATACTGCCCTGTATATACACCTAGTACTGATATACTGCCCTGTATATACACCTAGTACTGATATACTGCCCTGTATATACACCTAGTACTGATATACTGCCCTGTATATACACCTAGTACTGATATACTGCCCTGTATATACACCTAGTACTGATATACTGCCCTGTATATACACCTAGTACTGATATACTGCCCTGTATATATACCTAGCACTGATATACTGCCCTGTATATACACCTAGTACTGATATACTGCTCTGTATATAAACCTAGTACTGATATACTGCTCCGTATATACACCTAGTACTGATATACTGCCCTGTATATACACCTAGTACTGATATACTGCCCTGTATATATACCTAGTACTGATATACTGCCCTGTATATACACCTAGTACTGATATACTGCCCTGTATATACACCTAGTACTGATATACTGCCCTGTATATACACCTAGTACTGATATTCTGCCCTGTATATACACCTAGTACTGATATACTGTTCTGTATATACACCTAGTACTGATATACTGCCCTGTATATACACCTAGTACTGATATACTGCCTGTATATACACCTAGTACTGATATACTGCCCTGTATATACACCTAGTACTGATATACTGCCTGTATATACACCTAGTACTGATATACTGCCCTGTATATATACCTAGTACTGATATACTGCCCTGTATATACACCTAGTACTGATATACTGCCCTGTATATACACCTAGTACTGATATACTGCCCTGTATATACACCTAGTACTGATATACTGCCCTGTATATACACCTAGTACTGATATACTGCTCTGTATATACACCTAGTACTGATATACACCTAGTACTGATATACTGCCCTGTATATACACCTAGTACTGATATACTGCCCTGTATATATACCTAGTACTGATATACTGCCCTGTATATACACCTAGTACTGATATACTGCCCTGTATATACACCTAGTACTGATATACTGCCCTGTATATACACCTAGTACTGATATACTGCCCTGTATATACACCTAGTACTGATATACTGCCCTGTATATACACCTAGTACTGATATACTGCCCTGTATATACACCTAGTACTGATATACTGCCCAATATATACACCTAGTACTGATATACTGCCCTGTATATACACCTAGTACTGATATACTGCCCTGTATATACACCTAGTACTAATATACTGCCCTGTATATACACCTAGTACTGATATACTGCCCTGTATATACACCTAGTACTGATATACTGCTCTGTATATATACCTAGTACTGATATACTGCCCTGTATATATACCTAGTACAGATATACTGCCCTCTATATACACCTAGTACAGATATACTGCCCTGTATATACACCTAGTACTGATATACTGCCCTGTATATACACCTAGTACTGATATACTGCTCTGTATATACACCTAGTACTGATATACTGCCCTGTATATACACCTAGTACTGATATACTGCTCTGTATATACACCTAGTACTGATATACTGCCCTGTATATACACCTAGTACTGATATACTGCCCTGTATATACACCTAGTACTGATATACTGCCCTGTATATACACCTAGTACTGATATACTGCTCTGTATATACACCTAGTACTGATATACTGCCCTGTATATACACCTAGTACTGATATACTGCTCTGTATATACACCTAGTACTGATATACTGCCCTGTATATACACCTAGTACTGATATACTGCCCTGTATATACACCTAGTACTGATATACTGCCCTGTATATACACCTAGTACTGATATACTGCCCTGTATATACACCTAGTACTGATATACTGCCCTGTATATATACCTAGTACTGATATACTGCCCCGTATATACACCTAGTACTGATATACTGCCCTGTATATATACCTAGTACTGATATACTGCCCTGTATATACACCTAGTACTGATATACTGCCCTGTATATACACCTAGTACTGATATACTGCCCTGTATATACACCTAGTACTGATATACTGCCCTGTATATACACCTAGTACTGATATACTGCCCTGTATATACACCTAGTACTGATATACTGCCCTGTATATACACCTAGTACTGATATACTGCCCTGTATATATACCTAGCACTGATATACTGCCCTGTATATACACCTAGTACTGATATACTGCTCTGTATATAAACCTAGTACTGATATACTGCTCCGTATATACACCTAGTACTGATATACTGCCCTGTATATACACCTAGTACTGATATACTGCCCTGTAAATACACCTAGTACTGATATACTGTCCTGTATATACACCTAGTACTGATATACTGCCCTGTATATACACCTAGTACTGATATACTGCCCTGTATATACACCTAGTACTGATATACTGCCCTGTATATACACCTAGTACTGATATACTGCCCTGTATATACACCTAGTACTGATATACTGCCCTGTATATACACCTAGTACTGATATACTGCCCTGTATATATACCTAGTACTGATATACTGCCCTGTATATACACCTAGTACTGATATACTGCCCTGTATATACACCTAGTACTGATATACTGCCCTGTATATACACCTAGTACTGATATTCTGCCCTGTATATACACCTAGTACTGATATACTGTTCTGTATATACACCTAGTACTGATATACTGCCCTGTATATACACCTAGTACTGATATACTGCCCTGTATATACACCTAGTACTGATATACCGCCCTGTATATATACCTAGTACTGATATACTGCCCTGTATATACACCTAGTACTGATATACTGCCCTGTATATACACCTAGTACTGATATACGGCTCTGTATATACACCTAGTACTGATATACTGCCCTGTATATACACCTAGTACTGATATACTGCCCTGTATATATACCTAGTACTGATATACTGCCCTGTATATACACCTAGTACTGATATACTGCTCTGTATATATACCTAGCACTGATATACTGCCCTGTATATACACCTAGTACTGATATACTGCCCTGTATATACACCTAGTACAGATATACTGCCCTGTATATATACCTAGTACTGATATACTGCTCTGTATATACACCTAGTACTGATATACTGCCCTGTATATACACCTAGTACTGATATACTGCCCTGTATATACACCTAGTACTGATATACTGCCCTGTATATACACCTATTACTGATATACCGCCCTGTATATACACCTAGTACTGATATACTGCCCTGTATATACACCTAGTACTGATATACCGCCCTGTATATACACCTAGTACTGATATACTGCCCTGTATATACACCTAGTACTGATATACTGCCCTGTATATACACCTATTACTGATATACTGCCCTGTATATACACCTAGTACTGATATACTGCCCTGTATATACACCTAGTACTGATATACTGCCCTGTATATACACCTAGTACTGATATACTGCCCTGTATATGCACCTAGTACTGATATACCGCCCTGTATATACACCTAGTACTGATATACTGCCCTGTATATACACCTAGTACTGATATACTGCCCTGTATATACACCTAGTACTGATATACTGCCCTGTATATACACCTAGTACTGATATACTGCCCTGTATATACACCTATTACTGATATACTGCCCTGTATATACACCTAGTACTGATATACTGCCCTGTATATACACCTAGTACTGATATACTGCCCTGTATATACACCTATTACTGATATACTGCCCTGTATATACACCTAGTACTGATATACTGCCCTGTATATACACCTAGTACTGATATACTGCCCTGTATATACACCTAGTACTGATATACTGCCCTGTATATACACCTATTACTGATATACTGCCCTGTATATACACCTAGTACTGATATACTGCCCTGTATATACACCTAGTACTGATATACTGCCCTGTATATACACCTAGTACTGATATACCGCCCTGTATATATACCTAGTACTGATATACTGCCCTGTATATACACCTAGTACTGATATACTGCCCTGTATATACACCTATTACTGATATACTGCCCTGTATATACACCTAGTACTGATATACTGCCCTGTATATACACCTAGTACTGATATACTGCCCTGTATATACACCTAGTACTGATATACTGCCCTGTATATGCACCTAGTACTGATATACCGCCCTGTATATACACCTAGTACTGATATACTGCCCTGTATATACACCTAGTACTGATATACTGCCCTGTATATACACCTAGTACTGATATACTGCCCTGTATATACACCTAGTACTGATATACTGCCCTGTATATACACCTAGTACTGATATACTGCTCTGTATGTACACCTAGTACAGATATACTGCCCTGTATATATACCTAGTACTGATATACTGCCCTGTATATACACCTAGTACTGATATACTGCCCTGTATATACACCTAGTACTGATATACTGCCCTGTATATACACCTAGTACTGATATACTGCCCTGTATATATACCTAGTACTGATATACTGCCCTGTATATACACCTAGTACTGATATACTGCCCTGTATATACACCTAGTACTAATATACTGCCCTGTATATACACCTAGTACTAATATACTGCCCTGTATATACACCTAGTACAGATATACTGCCCTGTATATGCACCTAGTACTAATATACTGCCCTGTATATACACCTAGTACTGATATACTGCCCTGTATCTACACCTAGTACTGATATACTGCCCTGTATCTACACCTAGTACTGATATACTGCCCTGTATATACACCTAGTACTGATATACTGCCCTGTATATATACCTAGTACTGATATACTGCCCTGTATATACACCTAGTACTGATATACTGCCCTGTATATACACCTAGTACTGATATACTGCCCTGTATATACACCTAGTACTGATATACTGCCCCGTATATACACCTAGTACTGATATACTGCCCCGTATATACACCTAGTACTGATATACTGCCCTGTATATACACCTAGTACTGATATACTGCCCTGTATATACACCTAGTACTGATATACTGCTCTGTATATACACCTAGTACTGATATACTGCCCTGTATATACACCTAGTACTGATATACTGCCCTGTATCTACACCTAGTACTGATATACTGCCCTGTATATACACCTAGTACTGATATACTGCCCTGTATATATACCTAGTACTGATATACTGCCCTGTATATACACCTAGTACTGATATACTGCCCTGTATATACACCTAGTACTGATATACTGCCCTGTATATACACCTAGTACTGATATACTGCCCTGTATATACACCTAGTACTGATATACTGCCTGTATATACACCTAGTACTGATATACTGCCCCGTATATACACCTAGTACTGATATACTGCTCTGTATATACACCTAGTACTGATATACTGCCCTGTATATACACCTAGTACTGATATACTGCCCTGTATATACACCTAGTACTGATATACTGCCCTGTATATACACCTAGTACTGATATACTGCTCTGTATATACACCTAGTACTGATATACTGCCCTGTATATACACCTAGTACTGATATACTGCCCTGTATCTACACCTAGTACTGATATACTGCCCTGTATATACACCTAGTACTGATATACTGCCCTGTATGTATACCTAGTACTGATATACTGCCCTGTATATACACCTAGTACTGATATACTGCCCTGTATCTACACCTAGTACTGATATACTGCCCTGTATATACACCTATTACTGATATACTGCCCTGTATATACACCTAGTACTGATATACTGCCCTGTATATACACCTAGTACTGATATACTGCCCTGTATATACACCTAGTACTGATATACTGCCCTGTATATGCACCTAGTACTGATATACCGCCCTGTATATACACCTAGTACTGATATACTGCCCTGTATATACACCTAGTACTAATATACTGCCCTGTATATACACCTAGTACTGATATACTGCCCTGTATATACACCTAGTACTGATATACTGCCCTGTATATACACCTAGTACTAATATACTGCCCTGTATATACACCTAGTACTAATATACTGCCCTGTATATACACCTAGTACAGATATACTGCCCTGTATATGCACCTAGTACTAATATACTGCCCTGTATATACACCTAGTACTGATATACTGCCCTGTATCTACACCTAGTACTGATATACTGCCCTGTATCTACACCTAGTACTGATATACTGCCCTGTATATACACCTAGTACTGATATACTGCCCTGTATATACACCTAGTACTGATATACTGCCCTGTATATACACCTAGTACTGATATACTGCCCTGTATCTACACCTAGTACTGATATACTGCCCTGTATATACACCTAGTACTGATATACTGCCCTGTATTTATACCTAGTACTGATATACTGCCCTGTATATACACCTAGTACTGATATACTGCCCTGTATATACACCTAGTACTGATATACTGCCCTGTATATACACCTAGTACTGATATACTGCCTGTATATACACCTAGTACTGATATACTGCCCCGTATATACACCTAGTACTGATATACTGCTCTGTATATACACCTAGTACTGATATACTGCCCTGTATATACACCTAGTACTGATATACTGCCCTGTATATACACCTAGTACTGATATACTGCCCTGTATATACACCTAGTACTGATATACTGCTCTGTATATACACCTAGTACTGATATACTGCCCTGTATATACACCTAGTACTGATATACTGCCCTGTATATATACCTAGTACTGATATACTGCCCTGTATATACACCTAGTACTGATATACTGCCCTGTATCTACACCTAGTACTGATATACTTCCCTGTATATACACCTAGTACTGATATACTGCCCTGTATATACACCTAGTACTGATATACTGCCCTGTATATACACCTAGTACTGATATACTGCCCTGTATCTACACCTAGTACTGATATACTGCCCTGTATATACACCTAGTACTGATATACTGCCCTGTATATACACCTAGTACTGATATACTGCCCTGTATATACACCTAGTACTGATATACTGCCCTGTATATACACCTAGTACTGATATACTGCTCTGTATATACACCTAGTACTGATATACTGCCCCGTATATACACCTAGTACTGATATACTGCTCTGTATATACACCTAGTACTGATATACTGCCCTGTATATACACCTAGTACTGATATACTGCTCTGTATATACACCTAGTACTGATATACTGCCCTGTATATACACCTAGTACTGATATACTGCCCTGTATATATACCTAGTACTGATATACTGCCCTGTATATACACCTAGTACTGATATACTGCCCTGTATATACACCTAGTACTAATATACTGCCCTGTATATACACCTAGTACTGATATACTGCCCTGTATATACACCTAGTACAGATATACTGCCCTGTATATACACCTAGTACTGATATACTGCCCTGTATATACACCTAGTACTAATATGCTGCCCTGTATATACACCTAGTACTGATATACTGCTCCGTATATACACCTAGTACTGATATACTGCTCTGTATATACACCTAGTACTGATATACTGCTCCGTATATACACCCAGTACTGATATACTGCTCCGTATATACACCTAGTACTGATATACTGCCCTGTATATACACCTAGTACTGATATACTGCTCTGTATGTACACCTAGTACTGATATACTGCCCCGTATATACACCTAGTACTGATATACTGCCCCGTATATACACCTAGTACTGATATACTGCTCTGTATGTACACCTAGTACTGATATACTGCCCCGTATATACACCTAGTACTGATATACTGCCCCGTATATACACCTAGTACTGATATACTGCTCTGTATATACACCTAGTACTGATATACTGCCCTGTATATACACCTAGTACTGATATACTGCCCTGTATATACACCTAGTACTGATATACTGCCCTGTATATACACCTAGTACTGATATACTGCCCTGTATATACACCTAGTACTGATATACCGCTCTGTATATACACCTAGTACTGATATACTGCCCTGTATATACACCTAGTACTGATATACTGCTCTGTATATACACCTAGTACTGATATACTGCCCTGTATATACACCTAGTACTGATATACTGCTCTGTATATACACCTAGTACTGATATACTGCCCTGTATATGCACCTAGTACTGATATACTGCCCTGTATATACACCTAGTACTGATATACTGCCCTGTATATACACCTAGTACTGATATACTGCCCTGTATATACACCTAGTACTGATATACTGCCCTGTATATACACCTAGTACTGATATACTGCCCTGTATATACACCTAGTACTGATATACTGCTCTGTATATACACCTAGTACAGATATACTGCCCCGTATATATACCTAGTACTGATATACTGCCCCGTATATACACCTAGTACTGATATACTGCCCCGTATATACACCTAGTACTGATATACTGCCCTGTATATACACCTAGTACTGATATACTGCTCTGTATATACACCTAGTACTGATATACTGCCCTGTATATACACCTAGTACTGATATACTGCCCTGTATATACACCTAGTACAGATATACTGCCCTGTATATACACCTAGTACTGATATACTGCCCTGTATATGCACCTAGTACTGATATACTGCCCTGTATATACACCTAGTACTGATATACTGCCCTGTATATATACCTAGTACTGATATACTGCTCTGTATATGCACCTAGTACTGATATACTGCCCTGTATATGCACCTAGTACTGATATACTGCTCTGTATATACACCTAGTACTGATATACTGCCCTGTATATACACCTAGTACTGATATACTGCCCTGTATATACACCTAGTACTGATATACTGCCCTGTATATACACCTAGTACTGATATACTGCCCTGTATATACACCTAGTACTGATATACTGCTCTGTATATACACCTAGTACTGATATACTGCCCTGTATATACACCTAGTACTGATATACTGCCCTGTATATACACCTAGTACTGATATACTGCCCTGTATATATACCTAGTACTGATATACTGCCCTGTATATACACCTAGTACTGATATACTGCCCTGTATATACACCTAGTACTGATATACTGCTCTGTATATACACCTAGTACTGATATACTGCCCTGTATATACACCTAGTACTGATATACTGCCCTGTATATACACCTAGTACTGATATACTGCCCTGTATATACACCTAGTACTGATATACTGCCCTGTATATACACCTAGTACTGTTATACTGCCCTGTATATACACCTAGTACTGATATACTGCCCTGTATATACACCTAGTACTGATATACTGCCCTGTATATACACCTATTACTGATATACTGCCCTGTATATACACCTAGTACTGATATACTGCCCTGTATATATACCTAGTACTGATATACTGCCCTGTATATACACCTAGTACTGATATACTGCCCTGTATATACACCTAGTACTGATATACTGCTCTGTATATACACCTAGTACTGATATACTGCTCTGTATATACACCTAGTACTGATATACTGCCCTGTATATACACCTAGTACTGATATACTGCTCTGTATATGCACCTAGTACTGATATACTGCTCCGTATATACATCTAGTACTGATATACTGCTCCGTATATACACCTAGTACTGATATACTGCCCTGTATATACACCTAGTACTGATATACTGCTCTGTATATACACCTGGTACTGATATACTGCCCTGTATATACACCTAGTACTGATATACTGCCCTGTATATACACCTAGTACTGATATACTGCTCTGTATATACACCTAGTACTGATATACTGCCCTGTATATACACCTAGTACTGATATACTGCTCTGTATATACACCTAGTACTGATATACTGCCCTGTATATACACCTAGTACTGATATACTGCCCTGTATATACACCTATTACTGATATACTGCTCTGTATATACACCTAGTACTGATATACTGCCCTGTATATACACCTAGTACTGATATACTGCCCTGTATATACACCTAGTACTGATATACTGCCCTGTATATACACCTAGTACTGATATACTGCTCTGTATATACACCTAGTACTGATATACTGCCCTGTATATACACCTAGTACTGATATACTGCCCTGTATATATACCTAGTACTGATATACTGCCCTGTATATACACCTAGTACTGATATACTGCCCTGTATATACACCTAGTACTGATATACTGCCCTGTATATACACCTAGTACTGATATACTGCTCTGTATATACACCTAGTACTGATATACTGCCCTGTATATACACCTAGTACTGATATACTGCTCTGTATATACACTTATCCATACATACCTCCCAACCGTCCCGATTTCCGCGGGACAGTCACGATTTGGGTGACATGTCCCGCGGTCCCGGTTGGAGGAAGGTATGTCCCGATTTCAACTCAGATCTGCGTCCAGAGGACGCAGATCTGAGTTGAACACATATGCGGCTGAAGGAAGGAGCTGACACAGGTCAGCTCCTTGCTTCAGCCGCATGTGTCAGCGAGAGAGGCGGGCAGAGAGCGGTGAGGGAGCGGAGGAGAAGGTAAGTTTAATGTGGAGGTGGAACGTGAATCTGGGGGCAGATGAAGGAGGGGACATGTAACTGGGGGCAGATGAAGGAGGGGACATGTAACTGGGGGCAGATGAAGGAGGGGACATGAATCTGGGGGCAGAGATGAGGGACATGAATCTGGGGGCAGAGATGGAGAGGACATGAATCTGGGGGCAGATGAAGGGTGTATATGAAACTGGGGGAGAGATAGAGGGGACATATAATTTACGGGTGACTGTAGGAGGATTATACTGTGTGCGGGCACATGAAAAATTAACGAGTGGGCGGAGTCAACACAAAAGTGGGCGGGGCTAAATTTGCTGCGGCACACAGTTTGTCCCTCTTTCGGTTCTTCAAAAGTTGGGAGGTCTGGTTGTACTGATATACTGCTCTGTATATAGGGACCACATACCATCTGCTGCACTTTTCCCCAGTCAGTTTGTATTTGTAGATTCCCCATCTCTTATATCTGTCTAAGATGTAATTGTCACGGGATGGTTAGAGTCTATACTATAGGCAATGTGTAATATATATTTCATGTGGAATGTATTCTCTAACCTGTTGTAAACATCAATGTGTAGTTGGCTGATTCGGGTCTAGTGTGTTAGCACATTGTATGCAAATCCCTCTAACTAGTGAGGACCAGTGAGGACAATGGGTGGAGATAATCTGATCAGTGTCTCCAAGAAGATGTTGGACTGTGCATTGTTCAAAAGAGACAGGGAGTCTGCTCTCCTTGGTATAGGTGAGGGGGGAAGGATCTGTGACTCAGCCCTTCCCACCCCCAGGTATAGGAAGTAACAGTCTTAGTATATAGATGTAGCTAGCGGTTAGTATGTGTTAGCCGGCCTGTGCACAGCTCTGCAGAGAGCCAGGACTTAGTTACAGGACCAAGGAGCCAAAGCTATCATTGGATTGTGACTTCTGTGGACTTATTGTTATTACGGTTGATGTGACCGCCACCGGCTACTAACTTTGTGGATTACAATAAATTGCTGTTGTCTCCTGACCTCTTGCGTCCGTGTTGATTCAAAAGACCATCCGGAGGAAGACGTATACCTTTGCTCCGTGACAGTAATAAATAAAATTATGACAAGTTTATTGACAAAGACTGGGTGTGTAATATATTCCTTCTATACTAAGTGTCATACCTCATATATATACATATATATACACTCACCGGCCACTTTATTAGGTACACCTGTCCAACTGCTCGTTAACACTTAATTTCTAATCAGCCAATCACATGGCGGCAACTCAGTGCATTTCGGCATGTAGACATGGTCAAGACAATCTCCTGCAGTTCAAACCGAGCATCAGTATGGGGGGGAAGAAAGGTGATTTGAGTGCCTTTGAACGTGGCATGGTTGTTGGTGCCAGAAGGGCTGGTCTGAGTATTTCAGAAACTGCTGATCTACTGGGATTTTCACACACAACCATCTCTAGGGTTTACAGAGAATGGTCCGAAAAAGAAAAAACATCCAGTGAGCGGCAGTTCTGTGGGGGGCGGAAATGCGTTGTTGATGCCAGAGGTCAGAGGAGAATGGCCAGACTGGTTTGAGCTGATAGAAAGGCAACAGTGACTCAAATAGCCACCCGTTACAACCAAGGTAGCCAGAAGAGCATCTCTGAACGCCGCACAGTACGTCCAACTTTGAGGCTACAGATGGGCTACAGCAGCAGAAGACCACACCGGGTGCCACTCCTTTCAGCTAAGAACAGGAAACTGAGGCTACAATTTGCACAAGCTCATCGAAATTGGACAATTGAAGATTGGAAAAACGTTGCCTGGTCTGATGAGTCTCGATTTCTGCTGCGACATTCGGATGGTAGGGTCAGAATTTGGCGTCAACAACATGAAAGCATGGATCCATCCTGCCTTGTATCGGTAACGGTTCAGGCTGGTGGTGGTGGTGTCATGGTGTGGGGAATATTTTCTTGGCACTCTTTGGGCCCCTTGGTACCAATTGAGCATCGTTGCAACGCCAAAGCCTACCTGAGTATTGTTGCTGACCATGTCCATCCCTTTATGAGCACAATGTACCCAACATCTGATGGCTACTTTCAGCAGGACAATGCAATGCCATGTCATAAAGCTGGAATCATCTCAGACTGGTTTCTTGAACATGACAATGAGTTCACTGTACTCCAATGGCCTCCACAGTCACCAGATCTCAATCCAATAGAGGAGCATCTTTGGGATGTGGTGGAACGGGAGATTCGCATCATGGATGTGCAGCCGACAAATCTGCGACTGCAACTGTGTGATGCCGCCATCATGTCAATATGGAGCAAAATCTCTGAGGAATGCTTCCAGCACCTTGTTGTATCTATGCCACGAAGAATTGAGGCAGTTCTGAAGGCAAAAGGGGGTCCAACCCGTTACTAGCATGGTGGACCTAATAAAGTGGCCGGTGAGTGTGTGTATATATATATATATATATATATATATATATATATATATATATATACACAGTATATAGCACACAGACCTATTGACATCATGGACTCCTCCTTGCGGTCTGTCTGTATAGGGGGCTACTATATAAGGAGGAGCCTCTCCATATTACAAGTCTCGGGGTGCACCAGGTGACACCTCCCTATCAGTACTAGCAGGGGTCTGGCCCCCACCTCAGTGCCCCGAGCTCATCTCCACTAAGGGGCTTCTCAGTTATTGTTACCACATCGGGACAGATCGTTAGATCCACAAGAGGATTCTCATAGACAATTACTGTCCTGATCTGGTGGATGAATTACCTGCGGGCCGGGATATCGGGGAGCGCTAGTATATGGGAAGTATCAGCTATAGGGCTGTCATACAGTGACCCCACACACCCCAATAATGGTATTATGTGTTACCCCCAGACTGGAGACCCCTCCTCTGTGTCCTGCTGTTACCCCCAGACTGGAGACCCCTCCTCTGTGTCCTACTGTTACCCCCAGACTGGAGACCCTCCTCTGTGTCCTGCTGTTACCCCCAGACTGGAGACCCCTCCTCTGTGTCCTGCTGTTACCCCCAGACTGGAGACCCTCCTCTGTGTCCTGCTGTTACCCCCAGACTGGAGACCCCTCCTCTGTGTCCTGCTGTTACCCCCAGACTGGAGACCCCTCCTCTGTGTCCTGCTGTTACCCCCAGACTGGAGACCCCTCCTCTGTGTCCTGCTGTTACCCCCAGACTGGAGACCCCTCCTCTGTGTCCTACTGTTACCCCCAGACTGGAGACCCCTCCTCTGTGTCCTACTGTTACCCCCAGACTGGAGACCCCTCCTCTGTGTCCTGCTGTTACCCCCAGACTGGAGACCCCTCCTCTGTGTCCTGCTGTTACCCCCAGACTGGAGACCCCTCCTCTGTGTCCTGCTGTTACCCCCAGACTGAAGACCCCTCCTCTGTGTCCTGCTGTTACCCCCAGACTGGAGACCCCTCCTCTGTGTCCTGCTGTTACCCCCAGACTGGAGACCCCTCCTCTGTGTCCTGCTGTTACCCCCAGACTGGAGACCCCTCCTCTGTGTCCTACTGTTACCCCCAGACTGGAGACCCCTCCTCTGTGTCCTGCTGTTACCCCCAGACTGGAGACCCCTCCTCTGTGTCCTGCTGTTACCCCCAGACTGGAGACCCCTCCTCTGTGTCCTGCTGTTACCCCCAGACTGGAGACCCCTCCTCTGTGGGGGGAGATACCAGCTTTTTACTCCCAGACAGGCCTAGATTCCGGGTCACTGAGCCAGGACGCAGCGGGTGATCTCTACATCTGGGACAGCATGTAATGGACACTTGCTCTTTGGACTGATCTCAGAACGCCCCGTGCGGCCGAGGACTGAGCCCCATCCCCTTGTTTTCTAGCTTTGATCCCATTCTATTTCCTGTACTATATTGTCCTTGTATCTGGATTTGCTGATCTCCTGATATATATCTCTGGATACGTTCCTGCTCGCACCGAACCCTGGGGCTAATAAATATATAAGATGTATAACCTTGTGTCGTGCTGTCCTATAAGGGGATCGCTGGTGCCAAGAGACTTAATGAGGTGAGATCCTTCACAGAGGACACCAAGACGTGGCCAGCAGCAGACCCCCACCCTCCACCATCTCATGGGCCACTGTCGGGTCTGCAGCAGAGAGTCCTGGGACTTCCTAAGCTTTCTGGAGTTTCCTATTGTTTTGCAGATCTCGGATACGGCGTATCTAACACAGGAAGGTGGGGCCGAGCTCCGGGATGTGCTGAGGTCCAGGAAAAAGAGTAAAAACCACTGAGCGGCCGGATAACGAGAACAAGGAGTCAACGCTCTGCAGAAACCTCTGACTGAGGAGGCCTCTCACATTATATGTCACCCCCTCCTCATCTCCATCTCTCCATACCCCCCAATGTTATCTGCCCCTCTGCCGGGGTCACTGATGATAACACATCTGTCACCCCCTCCTCATCTCCAGCTCTCCATAGCCCCCATTGTTATCTGCCCCTCTGCCGGGGTTATCTGCCCTCTCCTCTCACCTGTCAGCAGTCCCTCTTCTCCCTCTCCTCTCACCTGTCAGCAGTCCCTCTTCTCCCTCTCCTCTCACCTGTCAGCAGTCCCTCTTCTCCCTCTCCTCTCACCTGTCAGCAGTCCCTCTTCTCCCTCTCCTCTCACCTGTCAGCTGTCCCTCTTTTCCCTCTCCTCACTTGGTGGCAGTCCCTCTTCTCCGTCTCCTCTCACATATCAGCAGTCCCTCTTCTCCGTTTCCTCACTTGGCGGTAGTCCCTCTTCTCCCTCTCCTCTCACCTGTCAGCAGTCCCTCTTCTCCCTCTCCTCTCACCTGTCAGCAGTCCCTCTTCTCCCTCTCCTCACCTGTCAGCTGTCCCTCTTCTCCCTCTCCTCTCACCTGTCAGCAGTCCCTCTTCTCCCTCTCCTCTCACCTGTCAGCTGTCCCTCTTTTCCCTCTCCTCACTTGGTGGCAGTCCCTCTTCTCCGTCTCCTCTCACATGTCAGCAGTCCCTCTTCTCCGTTTCCTCACTTGGCGGTAGTCCCTCTTCTCCCTCTCCTCTCACCTGTCAGCAGTCCCTCTTCTCCGTCTCCTCACTTGCTGGCAGTCCCTCTTTTCCGTTTCCTCACTTGGTGGCAGTCCCTCTTCTGTCTCCTCTCACCTGTCGGCAGTCCCTCTTCTCCCTCTCCTCACTTAGTGGCAATCCCTCTTCTCCCTCTCCTCTCACCTGTCAGCAGTCCCTCTTTTCCGTCTCCTCACTTAGTGGCAGTCCCTCTTCTCCCTCTCCTCTCACCTGTTAGCAGTCCCTCTTCTCCCTCTCCTCTCACCTGTCAGCAGTCCCTCTTTTCCGTCTCCTCACTTAGTGGCAGTCCCTCTTCTCCCTCTCCTCTCACCTGTTAGCAGTCCCTCTTCTCCCTCTCCTCTCACCTGTTAGCAGTCCCTCTTCTCCATCTCCTCTCACCTGTCAGCTGTCCCTCTTCTCCATCTCCTCTCACCTGTCAGTAGTCCCTCTTCTCCATCTCCTCTCACCTGTCAGCAGTCCCTCTTCTCCATCTCCTCTCACCTGTCAGCAGTCCCTCTTCTCCATCTCCTCTCACCTGTCAGCAGTCCCTCTTCTCCGTCTCCTCTCACCTGTCAGCAGTCCCTCTTCTCCGTCTCCTCTCACCTGTCAGCAGTCCCTCTTCTCCATCTCCTCTCACCTGTCAGCAGTCCCTCTTCTCCGTCTCCTCTCACCTGTCAGCAGTCCCTCTTCTCCGTCTCTTCTCACCTGTCAGCAGTCCCTCTTCTCCATCTCCTCTCACCTGTCAGCTGTCCCTCATCTCCATCTCCTCTCACCTGTCAGCAGTCCCTCTTCTCCATCTCCTCTCACCTGTCGGCAGTCCCTCTTCTCCCTCTCCTCACTTAGTGGCAATCCCTCTTCTCCCTCTCCTCTCACCTGTCAGCAGTCCCTCTTTTCCGTCTCCTCACTTAGTGGCAGTCCCTCTTCTCCCTCTCCTCTCACCTGTTAGCAGTCCCTCTTCTCCCTCTCCTCACCTGTTAGCTGTCCCTCTTCTCCATCTCCTCTCACCTGTCAGCTGTCCCTCTTCTCCATCTCCTCTCACCTGTCAGCTGTCCCTCTTCTCCATCTCCTCTCACCTGTCAGCAGTCCCTCTTCTCCATCTCCTCTCACCTGTCGGCAGTCCCTCTTCTCCCTCTCCTCACTTAGTGGCAATCCCTCTTCTCCCTCTCCTCTCACCTGTCAGCAGTCCCTCTTTTCCGTCTCCTCACTTAGTGGCAGTCCCTCTTCTCCCTCTCCTCTCACCTGTTAGCAGTCCCTCTTCTCCCTCTCCTCACCTGTCAGCAGTCCCTCTTCTCCGTCTCCTCACCTGTTAGCTGTCCCTCTTCTCCATCTCCTCTCACCTGTCAGCTGTCCCTCTTCTCCATCTCCTCTCACCTGTCAGCAGTCCCTCTTCTCCATCTCCTCTCACCTGTCAGCAGTCCCTCTTCTCCATCTCCTCTCACCTGTCAGCAGTCCCTCTTCTCCATCTCCTCTCACCTGTCAGCAGTCCCTCTTCTCCGTCTCCTCTCACCTGTCAGCAGTCCCTCTTCTCCGTCTCCTCTCACCTGTCAGCAGTCCCTCTTCTCCCTCTCCTCTCACCTGTCAGCAGTCCCTCTTCTCCGTCTCCTCACTTAGTGGCAGTCCCTCTCCTCCCTCTCCTCACCTGTCAGCTGTCCCTCTTCTCCCTCTCCTCTCACCTGTCAGCAGTCCCTCTTCTCCGTCTCCTCTCACCTGTCAGCAGTCCCTCTTCTCCGTCTCCTCTCACCTGTCAGCAGTCCCTCTTCTCCCTCTCCTCTCACCTGTCAGCAGTCCCTCTTCTCCGTCTCCTCACTTAGTGGCAGTCCCTCTCCTCCCTCTCCTCACCTGTCAGCTGTCCCTCTTCTCCCTCTCCTCTCACCTGTCAGCAGTCCCTCTTCTCCCTCTCCTCTCACCTGTCAGCAGTCCCTCTTCTCCCTCTCCTCTCACCTGTCAGCTGTCCCTCTTCTCCTTCTCCTCTCACCTGTCAGCAGTCCCTCTTCTCCCTCTCCTCTCACCTGTCAGCAGTCCCTCTTCTCCCTCTCCTCTCACCTGTCAGCAGTCCCTCTTCTCCCTCTCCTCTCACCTGTCAGCAGTCCCTCTTCTCCCTCTCCTCTCACCTGTCAGCAGTCCCTCTTCTCCCTCTCCTCACCTGTCAGCTGTCCCTCTTCTCCCTCTCCTCTCACCTGTCAGCAGTCCCTCTTCTCCCTCTCCTCTCACCTGTCAGCTGTCCCTCTTTTCCCTCTCCTCACTTGGTGGCAGTCCCTCTTCTCCGTCTCCTCTCACATGTCAGCAGTCCCTCTTCTCCGTTTCCTCACTTGGCGGTAGTCCCTCTTCTCCCTCTCCTCTCACCTGTCAGCAGTCCCTCTTCTCCGTCTCCTCACTTGCTGGCAGTCCCTCTTTTCCGTCTCCTCACTTGGTGGCAGTCCCTCTTCTGTCTCCTCTCACCTGTCGGCAGTCCCTCTTCTCCCTCTCCTCACTTAGTGGCAATCCCTCTTCTCCCTCTCCTCTCACCTGTCAGCAGTCCCTCTTTTCCGTCTCCTCACTTAGTGGCAGTCCCTCTTCTCCCTCTCCTCTCACCTGTTAGCAGTCCCTCTTCTCCCTCTCCTCACCTGTCAGCAGTCCCTCTTTTCCGTCTCCTCACTTAGTGGCAGTCCCTCTTCTCCCTCTCCTCTCACCTGTTAGCAGTCCCTCTTCTCCCTCTCCTCACCTGTCAGCTGTCCCTCTTCTCCATCTCCTCTCACCTGTCAGCTGTCCCTCTTCTCCATCTCCTCTCACCTGTCAGCTGTCCCTCTTCTCCATCTCCTCTCACCTGTCAGTAGTCCCTCTTCTCCATCTCCTCTCACCTGTCAGCAGTCCCTCTTCTCCAACTCCTCTCACCTGTCAGCAGTCCCTCTTCTCCATCTCCTCTCACCTGTCAGCAGTCCCTCTTCTCCGTCTCCTCTCACCTGTCGGCAGTCCCTCTTCTCCCTCTCCTCACTTAGTGGCAATCCCTCTTCTCCCTCTCCTCTCACCTGTCAGCAGTCCCTCTTTTCCGTCTCCTCACTTAGTGGCAGTCCCTCTTCTCCCTCTCCTCTCACCTGTTAGCAGTCCCTCTTCTCCCTCTCCTCACCTGTCAGCAGTCCCTCTTCTCCGTCTCCTCACCTGTTAGCTGTCCCTCTTCTCCATCTCCTCTCACCTGTCAGCTGTCCCTCTTCTCCATCTCCTCTCACCTGTCAGCTGTCCCTCTTCTCCGTCTCCTCTCACCTGTCAGCAGTCCCTCTTCTCCATCTCCTCTCACCTGTCAGCAGTCCCTCTTCTCCATCTCCTCTCACCTGTCAGCAGTCCCTCTTCTCCATCTCCTCTCACCTGTCAGCAGTCCCTCTTCTCCGTCTCCTCTCACCTGTCAGCAGTCCCTCTTCTCCGTCTCCTCTCACCTGTCAGCAGTCCCTCTTCTCCCTCTCCTCTCACCAGTCAGCAGTCCCTCTTCTCCCTCTCCTCTCACCTGTCAGCAGTCCCTCTTCTCCGTCTCCTCACTTAGTGGCAGTCCCTCTCCTCCCTCTCCTCACCTGTCAGCTGTCCCTCTTCTCCCTCTCCTCTCACCTGTCAGCAGTCCCTCTTCTCCCTCTCCTCTCACCTGTCAGCAGTCCCTCTTCTCCCTCTCCTCACCTGTCAGCTGTCCCTCTTCTCCTTCTCCTCTCACCTGTCAGCAGTCCCTCTTCTCCTTCTCCTCTCACCTGTCAGCAGTCCCTCTTCTCCCTCTCCTCTCACCTGTCAGCAGTCCCTCTTCTCCCTCTCCTCTCACCTGTCAGCAGTCCCTCTTCTCCCTCTCCTCTCACCTGTCAGCAGTCCCTCTTCTCCCTCTCCTCTCACCTGTCAGCAGTCCCTCTTCTCCGTCTCCTCTCACCTGTCAGCAGTCCCTCTTCTCCGTATCCTCACTTGGTGGCAGTCCCTCTTCTCCTTCTCCTCTCACCTGTCAGCAGTCCCTCTTCTCCGTCTCCGCTCACCTGTCGGCAGTCCCTCTTCTCCCTCTCCTCTCACCTGTCGGCAGTCCTTCTTCTCCTTCTCCTCTCACCTGTCGGCAGTCCCTCTTCTCCTTCTCCTCTCACCTGTCGGCAGTCCCTCTTCTCCTTCTCCTCTCACCTGTCGGCAGTCCCTCTTCTCCTTCTCCTCTCACCTGTCGGCAGTCCCTCTTCTCCTTCTCCTCTCACCTGTCGGCAGTCCCTCTTCTCCTTCTCCTCTCACCTGTCGGCAGTCCCTCTTCTCCTTCTCCTCACTTGGCAGTAGTCCCTCTTCTCCTTCTCCTCTCACCTGTCAGCAGTCCCTCTTCTCCCTCTCCTCACTTGGCGGTAGTCCCTCTTCTCCTTCTCCTCTCACCTGTCAGCAGTCCCTCTTCTCCCTCTCCTCACTTGGCGGTAGTCCCTCTTCTCCTTCTCCTCTCAACTGTCAGCAGTCCCTCTTCTCCGTCTCCTCATCAGTCAGCAGTCCCTCTTCTCCGTCTCCTCACTTGGTGGCAGTCCCTCTTTTCCGTCTCCTCACTTAGTGGCAGTCCCTCTTCTCCATCTCCTCTCACCTGTCAGCAGTCTCTCTTCTCCATCTCCTCACTTAGTGGCAGTCCCTCTTCTCCCTCTCCTCTCACCTGTCAGCAGTCCCTCTTCTCCTTCTCCTCTCACCTGTCGGCAGTCCCTCTTCTCCTTCTCCTCTCACCTGTCAGCAGTCCCTCTTCTCCCTCTCCTCACTTGGCGGTAGTCCCTCTTCTCCTTCTCCTCTCACCTGTCAGCAGTCCCTCTTCTCCCTCTCCTCACTTGGCGGTAGTCCCTCTTCTCCTTCTCCTATCACCTGTCAGCAGTCCCTCTTCTCCCTCTCCTCACTTGGCGGTAGTCCCTCTTCTCCTTCTCCTCTCACCTGTCAGCAGTCCCTCTTCTCCGTCTCCTCATCTGTCAGCAGTCCCTCTTCTCCGTCTCCTCACTTGGTGGCAGTCCCTCTTTTCCGTCTCCTCACTTAGTGGCAGTCCCTCTTCTCCATCTCCTCTCACCTGTCAGCAGTCTCTCTTCTCCATCTCCTCACTTAGTGGCAGTCCCTCTTCTCCCTCTCCTCTCACCTGTCAGCAGTCCCTCTTCTCCGTCTCCTCTCACCTGTCAGCAGTTCCTCTTCTCCCTCTCCTCACTTGGTGGCAGTCCCTCTTCTCTGTCTCATCACTTAGTGGCAGTCCCTCTTCTCTCACCTGTCAGCAGTCCCTCTTTTCCGTCTCCTCACTTGGTGGCAGTCCCTCTTTTTTGTCTCCTCACATGTTAGCAGTCTCTCATCTCTCTCCTTCTCAGCCGTCCCTCTTCTCCCCTGGGAATCATTATCCATTAGCCCAGGGACTGTCTCTTCAGGTCCTTATTCTAGGACTGATGCTAGGAGGAGCCTGTATGAAGCTGTTGGCCTGACATTGCTAACCCTAGACCTCAGCTGCCACCTTGTTGGACTGAACTCCTTCCACCACTCAGACAAGACTTATTTGGGAAGTCAGACGCCCTCTCCTGCCATTGCCTTGTCACTTGGACCTTCTCCCTACCCAAACCTTCTGCTCCACCTTTGTTTCATGCTGCAGCTGCTGTTACTTCTGAGACTGGCCTTAGCCAATGTCTCAGTGACCTCAGTCCCGCCCTGGTCTGCTTGGGTGCAGTTGATGGCTGGCTGGTCCTAGTGTGGTCCCTTCTGCACCACAGGTTGTCCTCTACACAGTCAGCCTTTGTGTCTCCTCCTTCCACTGAATTCACCAAGCTTAGATTGGAGATCGGAGAGATCCATCCACCAGGCACTGGTGACACCAGCTAGGATGACACCATATGGGGCTTATATCAGAACCCCCTTCATCTGCCCCTTCTAGCAGAGAAGATAATGCGAGAAGTCATACAAAAAGCAACAAGTGAAAGTGTCAGAGTAATAGTGTCAGGTTATATGTAACCTACTGCTTGTAATAGCGCCCCCTGCTTGTGCACATCATTCCAGTGAAGCTCTGGTAGTCAGACATGTCTGGTAGAATACAGTACAGCTTCTGCTATAGCCTCAGTGCAAACAAGCAGGGAAATCAACTTCTTGGGTAGGATGTGGCTTACATGAAACCATCTAGTTGGGTAGGACTCTGGCTTACATCAGACCATCTAGTTGGGTAGGACTCTGCTTACATGAGACCATCTAGTTGGGTAGGACTGTGGCTTACATGAGACCATCTAGTTGGGTAGGACTGTGGATTACATCAGACCATCTAGTTGGGTAGGACTGTGGCTTACAACAGACCATCTAGTTGGGTAGGACTGTGACTTACATCAGACCATCTAGTTGGGTAGGACTCTGCTTACATCTGACCATCTAGTTGGGTAGGACTGTGGCTTACATCAGACCATCTAGTTGGGTAGGACTCTGCTTACATCAGACCATCTAGTTGGGTAGGACTGTGGCTTACATCTGACCATCTAGTTGGGTAGGACTGTGGCTTACATCAGACCATCTAGTTGGGTAGGACTGTGGCTTACATCAGACCATCTAGTTGGGTAGGACTGTGGCTTACATCTGACCATCTAGTTGGGTAGGACTCTGCTTACATCAGACCATCTAGTTGGGTAGGACTGTGGCTTACATCAGACCATCTAGTTGGGTAGGACTCTGCTTACATCAGACCATCTAGTTGGGTAGGACTGTGGCTTACATCAGACCATCTAGTTGGGTAGGACTGTGGCTTACATCAGACCATCTAGTTGGGTAGGACTGTGGCTTACAACAGACCATCTAGTTGGGTAGGACTGTGACTTACATCAGACCATCTAGTTGGGTAGGACTCTGGCTTACATCTGACCATCTAGTTGGGTAGGACTCTGGCTTACATCTGACCATCTAGTTGGGTAGGACTCTGCTTACATCAGACCATCTAGTTGGGTAGGACTGTGGCTTACATCTGACCATCTAGTTGGGTAGGACTGTGGCTTACATCTGACCATCTAGTTGGGTAGGACTCTGCTTACATCAGACCATCTAGTTGGGTAGGACTGTGGCTTACATCTGACCATCTAGTTGGGTAGGACTCTGCTTACATCAGACCATCTAGTTGGGTAGGACTCTGCTTACATCAGACCATCTAGTTGGGTAGGACTGTGGCTTACATCAGACCATCTAGTTGGGTAGGACTGTGGCTTACATCAGACCATCTAGTTGGGTAGGACTGTGGCTTACATCAGACCATCTAGTTGGGTAGGACTCTGCTTACATCTGACCATCTAGTTGGGTAGGACTGTGGCTTACATCTGACCATCTAGTTGGGTAGGACTGTGGCTTACATCAGACCATCTAGTTGGGTAGGACTGTGGCTTACATCAGACCATCTAGTTGGGTAGGACTGTGGCTTACATCAGACCATCTAGTTGGGTAGGACTGTGGCTTACATCAGACCATCTAGTTGGGTAGGACTGTGGCTTACATCAGACCATCTAGTTGGGTAGGACTGTGGCTTACATCAGACCATCTAGTTGGGTAGGACTGTGGCTTACATCAGACCATCTAGTTGGGTAGGACTCTGGCTTACATCAGACCATCTAGTTGGGTAGGACTCTGCTTACATCTGACCATCTAGTTGGGTAGGACTGTGACTTACATCAGACCATCTAGTTGGGTAGGACTGTGGCTTACATCAGACCATCTAGTTGGGTAGGACTGTGGCTTACATCAGACCATCTAGTTGGGTAGGACTGTGGCTTACATCAGACCATCTAGTTGGGTAGGACTCTGGCTTACATAAGACCATCTAGTTGGGTAGGACTGTGGCTTACATCAGACCATCTAGTTGGGTAGGACTGTGGCTTACATCAGACCATCTAGTTGGGTAGGACTCTGCTTACATCAGACCATCTAGTTGGGTAGGACTCTGCTTACATCAGACCATCTAGTTGGGTAGGACTGTGGCTTACATCAGACCATCTAGTTGGGTAGGACTGTGGCTTACATCTAACCATCTAGTTGGGTAGGACTCTGCTTACATCAGACCATCTAGTTGGGTAGGCTCTGCTTACATCAGACCATCTAGTTGGGTAGGACTGTGGCTTACATCAGACCATCTAGTTGGGTAGGACTCTGCTTACATCTGACCATCTAGTTGGGTAGGACTGTGGCTTACATCAGACCATCTAGTTGGGTAGGACTCTGCTTACATCAGACCATCTAGTTGGGTAGGACAGTGGCTTACATCAGACCATCTAGTTGGGTAGGACTGTGGCTTACATCAGACCATCTAGTTGGGTAGGACTGTGGCTTACATCTGACCATCTAGTTGGGTAGGACTGTGGCTTACATCTGACCATCTAGTTGGGTAGGACTCTGCTTACATCAGACCATCTAGTTGGGTAGGACTGTGGCTTACATCAGACCATCTAGTTGGGTAGGACTCTGCTTACATCAGACCATCTAGTTGGGTAGGACTGTGGCTTACATCAGACCATCTAGTTGGGTAGGACTGTGGCTTACATGAGACCATCTAGTTGGGTAGGACTGTGGCTTACATGAGACCATCTAGTTGGGTAGGACTGTGGCTTACATCTGACCATCTAGTTGGGTAAGACTGTGACTTACATCTGACCATCTAGTTGGGTAGGACTGTGGCTTACATCAGACCATCTAGTTGGGTAGGACTGTGGCTTACATCAGACCATCTAGTTGGGTAGGACTCTGCTTACATCAGACCATCTAATTGGGTAGGACTCTGCTTACATCAGACCATCTGGTTGGGTAGGACTGTGGCTTACATCAGACCATCTAGTTGGGTAGGACTGTGGCTTACATCAGACCATCTAGTTGGGTAGGACTCTGCTTACATCAGACCATCTAGTTGGGTAGGACTGTGGCTTACATCAGACCATCTAGTTGGGTAGGACTCTGCTTACATCTGACCATCTAGTTGGGTAGGACTGTGGCTTACATCAGACCATCTAGTTGGGTAGGACTCTGCTTACATCAGACCATCTAGTTGGGTAGGACTCTACTTACATCTGACCATCTAGTCGGGTAGGACTGTGGCTTACATCAGACCATCTAGTTGGGTAGGACTGTGGCTTACATCTGACCATCTAGTTGGGTAGGACTCTGCTTACATCAGACCATCTAGTTGGGTAGGACTGTGGCTTACATCAGACCATCTAGTTGGGTAGAACTGTGGCTTACATCAGACGATCTAGTTGGGTAAGACTCTGCTTACATCAGACCATCTAGTTGGGTAGGACTGTGGCTTACATCAGACCATCTAGTTGGGTAGGACTCTGCTTACATCTGACCATCTGGTTGGGTAGGACTGTGGCTTACATCAGACCATCTAGTTGGGTAGGACTCTGGCTTACATCAGACCATCTAGTTGGGTAGGACTCTGCTTACATCTGACCATCTAGTTGGGTAGGACTGTGGCATACATCAGACCATCTAGTTGGGTAGGACTGTGGCTTACATCAGACCATCTAGTTGGGTAGGACTGTGGCTTACATCAGACCATCTAGTTGGGTAGGATTGTGGCTTACATCAGACCATCTAGTTGGGTAGGACTGTGGCTTACATCAGACCATCTAGTTGGGTAGGACTCTGCTTACATCAGACCATCTAGTTGGGTAAGACTGTGGCTTACATCAGACCATCTAGTTGGGTAGGACTGTGGATTACATCAGACCATCTAGTTGGGTAGGACTGTGGCTTACATCAGACCATCTAGTTGGGTAGGACTGTGGCTTACATCAGACCATCTAGTTGGGTAGGACTCTGCTTACATCAGACCATCTAGTTGGGTAGGACTCTGCTTACATCAGACCATCTAGTTGGGTAGGACTGTGGCTTACATCTGACCATCTAGTTGGGTAGGACTCTGGCTTACATCTGACCATCTAGTTGGGTAGGACTGTGGCTTACATCAGACCATCTGGTTGGGTAGGACTGTGGCTTACATCAGACCATCTGGTTGGGTAGGACTGTGGCTTACATCAGACGATCTAGTTGGGTAGGACTCTGGCTTACATCAGACCATCTATTTGGGTAGGACTCTGCTTACATGAGACCATCTAGTTGGGTAGGACTCTGCTTACATCTGACCATCTAGTTGGGTAGGACTGTGGCTTACATCAGACCATCTATTTGGGTAGGACTCTGCTTACATGAGACCATCTAGTTGGGTAGGACTGTGACTTACATCTGACCATCTAGTTGGGTAGGACTGTGGCTTACAACAGACCATCTAGTTGGGTAGGACTGTGACTTACATCTGACCATCTAGTTGGGTAGGACTGTGGCTTACATCAGACCATCTAGTTGGGTAGGACTGTGGCTTACATCAGACCATCTAGTTGGGTAGGACTGTGGCTTACATCAGACCATCTAGTTGGGTAGGACTCTGCTTACATCTGACCATCTAGTTGGGTAGGACTGTGGCTTACATCAGACCATCTAGTTGGGTAGGACTGTGGCTTACATCAGACCATCTAGTTGGGTAGGACTCTGCTTACATCAGACCATCTAGTTGGGTAGGACCCTGCTTACATCAGACCATCTAGTTGGGTAGGACTCTGCTTACATCAGACCATCTAGTTGGGTAGGACTGTGGCTTACATCAGACCATCTAGTTGGGTAGGACTCTGCTTACATCTGACCATCTGGTTCGGTAGGACTCTGCTTACATCTGACCATCTAGTTGGGTAGGACTGTGGCTTACATCAGACCATCTAGTTGGGTAGGACTGTGGCTTACATCAGACCATCTAGTTGGGTAGGACTCTGCTTACATGAGACCATCTAGTTGGGTAGGACTGTGGCTTACATCAGACCATCTACTTGGGTAGGACTGTGGCTTACATCAGACCAAATCAAATCAAATCAAATATGTTTTATTGGCACGTCCGAATAGGTATTTGGCATTGCCAAAGCTAGTAAAGTGGGCGGGGGGGGGGGGGCGTTGGGTTGGGTGGGTGGTGGGTATTGGGGGGGGTTGGGTTATAACAGTCCATGGAGTCTCATCTTCCTCTTCGTTGGTGACTGCTATATGGGGGGGGGGTTGGAGGTGGGGTGGGGCGGGGCGGTTGGTTTGGGGTATAACAGTCCGTGGAGTCTCGTCTTCCTCTTCGTTGGTGACTGCTATATGGGGAGGTGGGGGTGGGGTGGGTGTTTTGGGATAAATATAACAGTCCATGGAGTCTCATCTTCCTCTTGTTTGGTGACAGCTGGACACGTATTGAGACCATCTAGTTGAGTAGGACTGTGGCTTACATCTGACCATCTAGTTGGGTAGGACTATGCTTACATCAGACCATCTAGTTGGGTAGGACTGTGGCTTACATCAGACCATCTAGTTGGGTAGGACTGTGGCTTACATGTGACCATCTAGTTGGGTAGGACTCTGGCTTACATCAGACCATCTAGTTGGGTAGGACTGTGGCTTACATCAGACCATCTAGTTGGGTAGGACTGTGGCTTACATCAGACCATCTAGTTGGGTAGGACTGTGGCTTACATCTGACCATCTAGTTGGGTAGGACTGTGGCTTACATCAGACCATCTAGTTGGGTAGGACTGTGGCTTACATCAGACCATCTAGTTGGGTAGGACTGTGGCTTACATCTGACCATCTAGTTGGGTAGGACTGTGGCTTACATCAGACCATCTAGTTGGGTAGGACTGTGGCTTACATCTGACCATCTAGTTGGGTAGGACTCTGCTTACATCAGACCATCTAGTTGGGTAGGACTCTGCTTACATCAGACCATCTAGTTGGGTAGGACTCTGCTTACATCAGACCATCTAGTTGGGTAGGACTGTGGCTTACATCTGACCATCTAGTTGGGTAGGACTGTGGCTTACATCAGACCATCTAGTTGGGTAGGACTGTGGCTTACATTAGACCATCTAGTTGGGTAGGACTGTGGCTTACATCTGACCATCTAGTTGGGTAGGACTGTGGCTTACATCTGACCATCTAGTTGGGTAGGACTCTGCTTACATCAGACCATCTAGTTGGGTAGGACTGTGGCTTACATCTGACCATCTAGTTGGGTAGGACTGTGGCTTACATCAGACCATCTAGTTGGGTAGGACTCTGCTTACATCTGACCATCTAGTTGGGTAGGACTGTGGTTTACATCTGACCATCTAGTTGGGTAGGACTCTGCTTACATCAGACAATCTAGTTGGGTAGGACTCTGCTTACATCAGACCATCTAGTTGGGTAGGACTCTGCTTACATCAGACCATCTAGTTGGGTAGGACTGTGGCTTACATCAGATCGTCTAGTTGGGTAGGACTGTGGCTTACATCAGACCATCTAGTTGGGTAGGACTGTGGCTTACATCAGACCATCTAGTTGGGTAGGACTCTGCTTACATCTGACCATCTAGTTGGGTAGGACTGTGGCTTACATCAGACCATCTAGTTGGGTAGGACTCTAGCTTACATCTGACCATCTAGTTGGGTAGGACTCTGGCTTACATCAGACCATCTAGTTGGGTAGGACTGTGGCTTACATCAGACCATCTAGTTGGGTAGGACTCTGGCTTACATCAGACCATCTAGTTGGGTAGGACTCTGGCTTACATCAGACCATCTAGTTGGGTAGGACTGTGGCTTACATCAGACCATCTAGTTGGGTAGGACTGTGGCTTACATCACACCATCTAGTTGGGTAGGACTGTGGCTTACATCAGACCATCTAATTGGGTAGGACTGTGGCTTACATCAGACCATCTAGTTGGGTAGGACTGTGGCTTACATCAGACCATCTAGTTGGGTAGGACTCTGCTTACATCAGACCATCTAGTTGGGTAGGACTGTGGCTTACATGTGACCATCTAGTTGGGTAGGACTCTGGCTTACATCAGACCATCTAGTTGGGTAGGACTGTGGCTTACATCAGACCATCTAGTTGGGTAGGACTGTGGCTTACATCAGACCATCTAGTTGGGTAGGACTCTGGCTTACATCAGACCATCTAGTTGGGTAGGACTCTGGCTTACATCTGACCATCTAGTTGGGTAGGACTGTGACTTACATCTGACCATCTAGTTGGGTAGGACTGTGCCTTACATGAGACCATCTAGTTGGGTAGGACTCTGGCTTACATCTGACCATCTAGTTGGGTAGGACTCTGCTTACATCAGACCATCTAGTTGGGTAGGACTCTGCTTACATCTGAGCATCTAGTTGGGTAGGACTGTGCCTTACATGAGACCATCTAGTTGGGTAGGACTGTGGCTTACATCAGACCATCTAGTTGAGTAGGACTCTGGCTTAAATCAGACCATCTAGTTGGGTAGGACTGTGGCTTACTGTCACAGAGCAAAGGTATACGTCTTCCTCCGGAAGGTCTTTTGAATCAACACGGACGCAAGAGGTCGGGAGACAACAGCAATTTATTGTAATCCACAAAGTTAGTAGCCGGTGGCGGTCACATCAACCGTAACAACAATAAGTCCACAGAAGTCACAATCCAATGATAGCTTTGGCTCCTTGGTCCTGTAACTAAATCCTGGCTCTCTGCAGAGCTGTGCACAGGCCGGCTAACACATACTAACTGCTAGCTACATCTATATACTAAACTGTTACTTCCTATACCTGGGGGTGGGAAGGGCTGAGTCACAGATCCTTCCCCCCTCACCTATGCCAAGGAGAGCAGACTCCCTGTCTCTTTTGAACAATGCACAGTCCAACATCTTCTTGGAGACACGGATCAGATTATCTCCACCCATTGTCCTCACTAGTTAGAGGTATTTGCATACAATGTGCTAACACACTAGACCCTAATCAGCCAACTACACACTGATGTTTACAACAGGTTAGAGAATACATTCCACATGAAATATATATTACACATGGCCTATAGTATAGACTCTAACCATCCCGTGACAACCCCTCCCCCTCTCAAAACATGTGCATGACACAATTGGCCTACACAGGTAAATTGGGGAATGCACATCAGTCTCTATAGCTCATATGTCCTCCTGCCGGGATAACCCATCTGTGTTCTGGTGTTGGTTCCCTCGGCGGTACTGAATGGTAAAGTTGTAGAGTTGAAGGGCTGGCATCTGTCAGAAAATCCGGTGGATCCATGTTGGCTTCTCCCTGAGCTTGGCTTCGGGTCACTGCTCCCACAAAGTGGCACTGTAGATTTCCAACATCGTTGCCTAACAGAACATCGGCCGGCAGCCCGCTCATCACACCAATTGTGCATCGTTTTGGTCCATAACCATAGTCGAGTTCCACGGTAGCTTTAGGAATACGTCTTTGAGTACCCCCTGCCAACTTGATAGAAATGCCAGGGCCCTCCTCTAGGGCCTCGGGTCGCACAACTCGGGGGTCCGCTACCGTTAGGAAAGCTCCCGAGTCCCGGAATCCAACAACTGTTCGGCCATCCAGTAGGACCTCCTGCAAGTGCTTCCTCTGAAGGTTTGCGGGATGTGTGGCGGAAGGCTGAATCCCATAGACCCCTGGAGGTGGAACAGATGGGTCATTCATGGAGTCATCTGGAAATGGGGCCAAACTTTCTGTCCTAGGGGTGGTTCCCAGGTAGTGAATAGGCCGGGATGCCACGGTGGCCCGTGCCCCCATGTTAGCAGGGCAACTAGCTTGCAAATGTCCAGGCCGCCCGCACCCAAAACATCTGCGCTCTAGCATTCTTCCAGTGGGTCGTTGTCTAGGGACAGGGTTGTTCATAGCTGGAGGCCGATGGGCTGGGGCAGGGGTAGAGGGGGAATTGTAATCCTGAGGCCGGGCACGAAAGGTGGGTGGCTGGCTGAAGGGTGTCTGGCGGACTGTGGTAGTTTTCCGCTCCTCTGCAAACAACCTCTTCCACTGCGGCTTGATGGTCAGGCCCTCATCTGCAAGAGAAGCAGCTTGCTCCACGGTGGCTGGGTTCCGTTCCAGCACCCACTCACGGATCTCAGCGGGGCACTGGGAAAAGAACTGTTCCTTAAGTATGACTTGGAGGACCTTATCGACTGTGACAGCCTCCTCTCCTTCTAGCCAGCGCTTGCATGCTTGCTTCAACTTGTGGGCGAACATGTGGAAGGAGCTTCCCCCATTGTAAGACAAAGAGCGGAACTGAACTCGGTAGGTCTCTGGAGTGACTGCATAATACTTCTGCACCGCTCTTTTAATGGCCTCATAGTCCCGCTGACCGCTAGGGTCCATGGCTCTGAGAGCTTCTGCAGCTCCATCTCGTAGGTGCCCCACCAGATACCGGACCCAATCCTTCTCTGGGACTTCCATCAGGCGGCACTGGTGTTCGAAGTCCTGAAAATATCCATCAACATCCCCAGCCGCTTCATCAAAGGTTTTGAAGTGTTTATGGGAGACATATGGTGGTTCTCTCACTGTTGGGCTGGGGGTCGACGTTTGATTATAATTCCGCGTAGTTATCTCAGCCATTCGCATTTCATGCGCCATTCTTTCCTTTTCATACGCCATTCTCTGTTCCTCCTTCTCCGTTTCCTGAGCCCTCTGTAATGCTCTACTCCTTTGCTCTGCAGTTGCTCCTAGCCCCAGCACTGCCAATTCCTCCTCATACAAAACAACCCATCTGCTCTTTTGGGTCTGTACCTGCCACTCCCGTATCTCTCCAGTCTCCTGGGGGCAGCCCTCCTCATGGTCGCTTTGCAGGGTCATCTCCTCCAGTGCCTCGATCAGTTGCTCTTTCGTTCTTCCCTGGTAACTCAGGTTTAGTTCCCGGGCCCTTACTTGTAGACTTGCCATAGTCCAGTTCCTGTATTCTGAGGTTGTGGCTCCATTAATCGCTGGGCTGCTGTAGTCCATCTCGCTGTCCGCTGTTGATCCCACCGCTGCCAACCAGTTGTCACAGAGCAAAGGTATACGTCTTCCTCCGGAAGGTCTTTTGAATCAACACGGACGCAAGAGGTCGGGAGACAACAGCAATTTATTGTAATCCACAAAGTTAGTAGCCGGTGGCGGTCACATCAACCGTAACAACAATAAGTCCACAGAAGTCACAATCCAATGATAGCTTTGGCTCCTTGGTCCTGTAACTAAATCCTGGCTCTCTGCAGAGCTGTGCACAGGCCGGCTAACACATACTAACTGCTAGCTACAACTATATACTAAGACTGTTACACCTATATCTGTGGGTGGGAAGGGCTGAGTCACAGATCCTTCCCCCCTCACCTATACCAAGGAGAGCAGACTCCCTGTCTCTTTTGAACAATGCACAGTCCAACATCTTCTTGGAGACACGGATCAGATTATCTCCACCCATTGTCCTCACTAGTTAGAGGTATTTGCATACAATGTGCTAACACACTAGACCCTAATCAGCCAACTACACACTGATGTTTACAACAGGTTAGAGAATACATTCCACATGAAATATATATTACACATTGCCTATAGTATAGACTCTAACCATCCCGTGACACTTACATCTGACCATCTAGTTGGGTAGGACTGTGGCTTACATCAGACCATCTAGTTGGGTAGGACTGTGGCTTACATCAGACCATCTAGTTGGGTAGGACTGTGGCTCACATCAGACCATCTAGTTGGGTAGGACTGTGGCTCACATCAGACCATCTAGTTGGGTAGGACTGTGGCTCACATCAGACCATCTAGTTGGGTAGGACTGTGGCTCACATCAGACCATCTAGTTGGGTAGGACTGTGGCTTACATCTGACCATCTAGTTGGGTAGGACTCTGCTTACATCAGACCATCTAGTTGGGTAGGACTGTGGCTTACATCAGACCATCTAGTTGGGTAGGACTGTGGCTTACATCTGACCATCTAGTTGGGTAGGACTGTGGCTTACATCAGACCATGTAGATGGGTAAGACTGTGGCTTACATCTGACCATCTAGTTGGGTAGGACTCTGCTTACATCAGACCATCTAGTTGGGTAGGACTGTGGCTTACATCTGACCATCTAGTTGGGTAGGACTGTGGCTTACATCAGACCATCTAGTTGGGTAGGACTGTGGCTTACATCTGACCATCTAGTTGGGTAGGACTGTGGCTTACATCTGACCATCTAGTTGGGTAGGACTGTGGCTTACATCAGACCATCTAGATGGGTAAGACTGTGGCTTACATCAGACCACCTAGTTGGGTAGGACTGTGGCTTACATCAGACCATCTAGTTGGGTAGGACTGTGGCTTACATCAGACCATCTAGTTGGGTAGGACTGTGGCTTACATCTGACCACCTAGTTGGGTAGGACTGTGGCTTACATCAGACCATGTAGATGGGTAAGACTGTGGCTTACATCTGACCATCTAGTTGGGTAGGACTCTGCTTACATCAGACCATCTAGTTGGGTAGGACTGTGGCTTACATCTGACCATCTAGTTGGGTAGGACTGTGGCTTACATCAGACCATCTAGTTGGGTAGGACTGTGGCTTACATCTGACCATCTAGTTGGGTAGGACTGTGGCTTACATCTGACCATCTAGTTGGGTAGGACTGTGGCTTACATCAGACCATCTAGATGGGTAAGACTATGGCTTACATCAGACCACCTAGTTGGGTAGGACTGTGGCTTACATCAGACCATCTAGTTGGGTAGGACTATGCTTACATCAGACCATCTAGTTGGGTAGGACTGTGGCTTACATCAGACCATCTAGTTGGGTAGGACTGTGGCTTACATCTGACCATCTAGTTGGGTAGGACTGTGGCTTACATCAGACCACCTAGTTGGGTAGGACTCTGCTTACATCAGACCATCTAGTTGGGTAGGACTATGCTTACATCAGACCATCTAGTTGGGTAGGACTGTGGCTTACATCAGACCATCTAGTTGGGTAGGACTGTGGCTTACATCAGACCATCTAGTTGGGTAGGACTGTGGCTTACATGTGACCATCTAGTTGGGTAGGACTCTGGCTTACATCAGACCATCTAGTTGGCTAGGACTGTGGCTTACATCAGACCATCTAGTTGGGTAGGACTGTGGCTTACATCAGACCATCTAGTTGGGTAGGACTGTGGCTTACATCAGACCATCTAGTTGGGTAGGACTGTGGCTTACATCAGACCACCTAGTTGGGTAGGACTCTGCTTACATCAGACCATCTAGTTGGGTAGGACTATGCTTACATCAGACCATCTAGTTGGGTAGGACTGTGGCTTACATCAGACCATCTAGTTGGGTAGGACTGTGGCTTACATCAGACCATCTAGTTGGGTAGGACTGTGGCTTACATGTGACCATCTAGTTGGGTAGGACTCTGGCTTACATCAGACCATCTAGTTGGCTAGGACTGTGGCTTACATCAGACCATCTAGTTGGGTAGGACTGTGGCTTACATCAGACCATCTAGTTGGGTAGGACTGTGGCTTACATCAGACCATCTAGTTGGGTAGGACTCTGCTTACATCTGACCATCTAGTTGGGTAGGACTCTGCTTACATCAGACCATCTAGTTGGGTAGGACTGTGGCTTACATCAGACCATCTAGTTGGGTAGGACTGCTTACATCTGACCATCTAGTTGGGTAGGACTCTGCTTACATCAGACCATCTAGTTGGGTAGGACTGTGGCTTACATCTGACCATCTAGTTGGGTAGGACCCTGCTTACATCAGACCATCTAGTTGGGTAGGACTGTGGCTTACATCTGACCATCTAGTTGGGTAGGACTCTGCTTACATCAGACCATCTAGTTGGGTAGGACTCTGCTTACATCAGACCATCTAGTTGGGTAGGACTCTGCTTACATCAGACCATCTAGTTGGGTAGGACTGTGGCTTACATCTGAGCATCTAGTTGGGTAGGACTGTGGCTTACATCAGACCATCTAGTTGGGTAGGACTCTGGCTTACATCAGACCATCTAGTTGGGTAGGACTGTGGCTTACATCAGACCATCTAGTTGGGTAGGACTGTGGCTTACATCTGACCATCTAGTTGGGTAGGACTCTGCTTACATCAGACCATCTAGTTGGGTAGGACTGTGGCTTACATCTGACCATCTAGTTGGGTAGGACTGTGGCTTACATCAGACCATCTAGTTGGGTAGGACTGTTGCTTACATCTGACCATCTAGTTGGGTAGGACTGTGGCTTACATCTGACCATCTAGTTGGGTAGGACTCTGCTTACATCAGATCATCTAGTTGGGTAGGACTGTGGCTTACATCTGACCATCTAGTTGGGTAGGACTCTGCTTACATCAGACCATCTAGTTGGGTAGGACTCTGCTTACATCAGACCATCTAGTTGGGTAGGACTCTGCTTACGTCAGAACATCTAGTTGGGTAGGACTCTGCTTACATCAGACCATCTAGTTGGGTAGGACTGTGGCTTACATCAGACCATCTAGTTGGGTAGGACTGTGGCTTACATCAGACCATCTAGTTGGGTAGGACTCTGCTTACATCTGACCATCTAGTTGGGTAGGACTGTGGCTTACATCAGACCATCTAGTTGGGTAGGACTCTGGCTTACATCTGACCATCTAGTTGGGTAGGACTGTGGCTTACATCAGACCATCTAGTTGGGTAGGACTCTGGCTTACATCAGACCGTCTAGTTGGGTAGGACTCTGGCTTACATCAGACCATCTAGTTGGGTAGGACTGTGGCTTACATCAGACCATCTAGTTGGGTAGGACTGTGGCTTACATCACACCATCTAGTTGGGTAGGACTGTGGCTTACATCAGACCATCTAATTGGGTAGGACTGTGGCTTACATCAGACCATCTAGTTGGGTAGGACTGTGGCTTACATCAGACCATCTAGTTGGGTAGGACTCTGCTTACATCAGACCATCTAGTTGGGTAGGACTGTGGCTTACATGTGACCATCTAGTTGGGTAGGACTCTGGCTTACATCAGACCATCTAGTTGGGTAGGACTGTGGCTTACATCTGACCATCTAGTTGGGTAGGACTGTGGCTTACATCAGACCATCTAGTTGGGTAGGACTGTGGCTTACATCTGAGCATCTAGTTGGGTAGGACTGTGGCTTACATCTGACCATCTAGTTGGGTAGGACTGTGGCTTACATCAGACCATCTAGTTGGGTAGGACTCTGCTTACATCAGACCATCTAGTTGGGTAGGACTGTGGCTTACATCTGAGCATCTAGTTGGGTAGGACTTTGGCTTACATCAGACCATCTAGTTGGGTAGGACTGTGACTTACATCAGACCATCTAGTTGGGTAGGACTGTGGCTCACATCAGACCATCTAGTTGGGTAGGACTGTGGCTTACATCTGACCATCTAGTTGGGTAGGACTCTGCTTACATCAGACCATCTAGTTGGGTAGGACTGTGGCTTACATCAGACCATCTAGTTGGGTAGGACTGTGGCTTACATCAGACCATCTAGTTGGGTAGGACTGTGGCTTACATCAGACCATCTAGTTGGGTAGGACTGTGGCTTACATCAGACCATCTAGTTGGGTAGGACTCTGGCTTACATCTGACCATCTAGTTGGGTAGGACTGTGACTTACATCTGACCATCTAGTTGGGTAGGACTCTGGCTTACATCAGACCATCTATTTGGGTAGGACTCTGGCTTACATCTGACCATCTAGTTGGGTAGGACTGTGACTTACATCAGACCATCTATTTGGGTAGGACTCTGGCTTACATCTGACCATCTAGTTGGGTAGGACTGTGACTTACATCTGACCATCTAGTTGGGTAGGACTGTGCCTTACATGAGACCATCTAGTTGGGTAGGACTGTGGCTTACATCTGACCATCTAGTTGGGTAGGACTGTGCCTTACATGAGACCATCTAGTTGGGTAGGACTGTGGCTTACATCAGACCATCTAGTTGGGTAGGACTGTGCCTTACATGAGACCATCTAGTTGGGTAGGACTGTGGCTTACATCTGACCATCTAGTTGGGTAGGACTGTGGCTTACATCTGACCATCTACTTGGGTAGGACTCTGGCTTACATCTGACCATCTAGTTGGGTAGGACACTGCTTACATCAGACCATCTAGTTGGGTAGGACTCTGCTTACATCTGAGCATCTAGTTGGGTAGGACTGTGCCTTACATGAGACCATCTAGTTGGGTAGGACTGTGGCTTACATCTGACCATCTAGTTGGGTAGGACTGTGGCTTACATCAGACCATCTAGTTGGGTAGGACTCTGGCTTACATCTGACCATCTATTTGGGTAGGACTCTGGCTTACATCTGACCATCTAGTTGGGTAGGACTGTGACTTACATCAGACCATCTATTTGGGTAGGACTCTGGCTTACATCTGACCATCTAGTTGGGTAGGACTGTGACTTACATCTGACCATCTAGTTGGGTAGGACTGTGCCTTACATGAGACCATCTAGTTGGGTAGGACTGTGGCTTACATCTGACCATCTAGTTGGGTAGGACTGTGCCTTACATGAGACCATCTAGTTGGGTAGGACTGTGGCTTACATCAGACCATCTAGTTGGGTAGGACTGTGCCTTACATGAGACCATCTAGTTGGGTAGGACTGTGGCTTACATCTGACCATCTAGTTGGGTAGGACTGTGGCTTACATCTGACCATCTACTTGGGTAGGACTCTGGCTTACATCTGACCATCTAGTTGGGTAGGACACTGCTTACATCAGACCATCTAGTTGGGTAGGACTCTGCTTACATCTGAGCATCTAGTTGGGTAGGACTGTGCCTTACATGAGACCATCTAGTTGGGTAGGACTGTGGCTTACATCTGACCATCTAGTTGGGTAGGACTGTGGCTTACATCAGACCATCTAGTTGGGTAGGACTGTGGCTTACATCAGACCATCTAGTTGGGTAGGACTGTGGCTTACATCAGACCATCTAGTTGGGTAGGACTGTGGCTTACATCAGACCATCTAGTTGGGTAGGACTGTGGCTTACATCAGACCATCTAGTTGGGTAGGACTGTGGCTTACATCAGACCATCTAGTTGGGTAGGACTGTGGCTTACATCAGACCATCTAGTTGGGTAGGACTGTGGCTTACATCTGACCATCTAGTTGGGTAGGACTGTGGCTTACATCTGACCATCTAGTTGGGTAGGACTGTGGCTTACATCAGACCATCTAGATGGGTAAGACTGTGGCTTACATCTGACCATCTAGTTGGGTAGGACTCTGCTTACATCAGACCATCTAGTTGGGTAGGACTGTGGCTTACATCAGACCATCTAGTTGGGTAGGACTGTGGCTTACATCTGACCATCTAGTTGGGTAGGACTGTGGCTTACATCAGACTACCTAGTTGGGTAGGACTGTGGCTTACATCAGACCATCTAGTTGGGTAGGACTGTGGCTTACATCAGACCATCTAGTTGGGTAGGACTGTGGCTTACATCTGACCATCTAGTTGGGTAGGACTGTGGCTTACATCTGACCATCTAGTTGGGTAGGACTGTGGCTTACATCAGACCATCTAGTTGGGTAGGACTGTGGCTTACATCAGACCATCTAGTTGGGTAGGACTGTGGCTTACATCAGACCATCTAGTTGGGTAGGACTGTGGCTTACATCTGACCATCTAGTTGAGTAGGACTGTGGATTACATCAGACCATCTAGTTGGGTAAGACTCTGCTTACATCTGACCATCTAGTTGGGTAGGACTGTGGCTTACATCAGACCATCTAGTTGGGTAGGACTCTGCTTACATCAGACCATCTAGTTGGGTAGGACTGTGGCTTACATCAGACCATCTAGTTGGGTAGGACTGTGGCTTACATCAGACCATCTAGTTGGGTAGGACTCTGCTTACATCTGACCATCTAGTTGGGTAGGACTGTGGCTTACATCAGACCATCTAGTTGGGTAGGACTGTGGCTTAAATCAGACCATCTAGTTAGGTAGGACTGTGGCTTACATCTGACCATCTAGTTTGTTAGGACTCTGCTTACATCAGACCATCTCGTTGGGTAGGACTCTGCTTACATCAGACCATCTAGTTGGGTAGGACTGTGGCTTACATCAGACCATCTAGTTGGGTAGGACTGTGGCTTACATCTGACCATCTAGTTGGGTAGGACTGTGGCTTACATCAGACCATCTAGTTGGGTAGGACTGTGGCTTACATCAGACCATCTAGTTGGGTAGGACTCTGCTTACATCAGACCATCTAGTTGGGTAGGACTGTGGCTTACATCTGACCATCTAGTTGGGTAGGACTCTGCTTACATCTGACCATCTAGTTGGGTAGGATTCTGCTTACATCAGACCATCTAGTTGGGTAGGACTGTGGCTTACATCTGACCATCTAGTTGGGTAGGACTGTGGCTTACATCTGACCATCTAGTTGGGTAGGACTGTGGCTTACATCTGACCATCTAGTTGGGTAGGACTGTGGCTTACATCAGACCATCTAGTTGGGTAGGACTCTGCTTACATCAGACCATCTAGTTGGGTAGGACTGTGGCTTACATCAGACCATCTAGTTGGGTAGGACTGTGCCTTACATGAGACCATCTAGTTGGGTAGGACTCTGGCTTACATCAGACCATCTAGTTGGGTAGGACTCTGGCTTACATCTGACCATCTAGTTGGGTAGGACTCTGGCTTACATCTGACCATCTAGTTGGGTAGGACTCTGCTTACATCAGACCATCTAGTTGGGTAGGACTCTGCTTACATCTGAGCATCTAGTTGGGTAGGACTGTGCCTTACATGAGACCATCTAGTTGGGTAGGACTGTGGCTTACATCAGACCATCTAGTTGAGTAGGACTGTGGCTTACATCAGACCATCTAGTTGGGTAGTACCCTGCTTACATCAGACCATCTAGTTGGGTAGGACTGTGGCTTACATCAGACCATCTAGTTGGGTAGGACTGTGGCTTACATCTGACCATCTAGTTGGGTAGGACTGTGGCTTACATCAGACCATCTAGTTGGGTAGGACTGTGGCTTACATCAGACCATCTAGTTGGGTAGGACTGTGGCTTACATCTGACCATCTAGTTGGGTAGGACTGTGGCTTACATCAGACCATCTAGTTGGGTAGGACTGTGGCTTACATCTGACCATCTAGTTGGGTAGGACTGTGGCTTACATCAGACCATCTAGTTGGGTAGGACTGTGACTTACATCAGACCATCTATTTGGGTAGGACTCTGGCTTACATCTGACCATCTATTTGGGTAGGACTCTGGCTTACATCTGACCATCTAGTTGGGTAGGACTGTGACTTACATCAGACCATCTATTTGGGTAGGACTCTGGCTTACATCTGACCATCTAGTTGGGTAGGACTGTGACTTACATCTGACCATCTAGTTGGGTAGGACTGTGCCTTACATGAGACCATCTAGTTGAGTAGGACTGTGGCTTACATCTGACCATCTAGTTGGGTAGGACTGTGCCTTACATGAGACCATCTAGTTGGGTAGGTCTCTGGCTTACATCTGACCATCTACTTGGGTAGGACTCTGGCTTACATCTGACCATCTAGTTGGGTAGGACTCTGCTTACATCAGACCATCTAGTTGGGTAGGACTCTGCTTACATCTGAGCATCTAGTTGGGTAGGACTGTGCCTTACATGAGACCATCTAGTTGGGTAGGACTGTGGCTTACATCTGACCATCTAGTTGGGTAGGACTGTGGCTTACATCAGACCATCTAGTTGGGTAGGACTGTGGCTTACATCAGACCATCTAGTTGGGTAGGACTGTGGCTTACATCAGACCATCTAGTTGGGTAGGACTGTGGCTTACATCAGACCATCTAGTTGGGTAGGACTGTGGCTTACATCAGACCATCTAGTTGGGTAGGACTGTGGCTTACATCAGACCATCTGGTTGGGTAGGACTGTGGCTTACATCAGACCATCTAGTTGGGTAGGACTGTGGCTTACATCTGACCATCTAGTTGGGTAGGACTGTGGCTTACATCTGACCATCTAGTTGGGTAGGACTGTGGCTTACATCAGACCATCTAGATGGGTAAGACTGTGGCTTACATCTGACCATCTAGTTGGGTAGGACTCTGCTTACATCAGACCATCTAGTTGGGTAGGACTGTGGCTTACATCAGACCATCTAGTTGGGTAGGACTGTGGCTTACATCTGACCATCTAGTTGGGTAGGACTGTGGCTTACATCAGACTACCTAGTTGGGTAGGACTGTGGCTTACATCAGACCATCTAGTTGGGTAGGACTGTGGCTTACATCAGACCATCTAGTTGGGTAGGACTGTGGCTTACATCAGACCATCTAGTTGGGTAGGACTGTGGCTTACATCTGACCATCTAGTTGGGTAGGACTGTGGCTTACATCTGACCATCTAGTTGGGTAGGACTGTGGCTTACATCAGACCATCTAGTTGGGTAGGACTGTGGCTTACATCAGACCATCTAGTTGGGTAGGACTGTGGCTTACATCAGACCATCTAGTTGGGTAGGACTGTGGCTTACATCTGACCATCTAGTTGGGTAGGACTGTGGCTTACATCAGACCATCTAGTTGGGTAGGACTCTGCTTACATCAGACCATCTAGTTGGGTAGGACTGTGGCTTACATCAGACCATCTAGTTGGGTAGGACTGTGGCTTACATCAGACCATCTAGTTGGGTAGGACTCTGCTTACATCTGACCATCTAGTTGGGTAGGACTGTGGCTTACATCAGACCATCTAGTTGGGTAGGACTGTGGCTTAAATCAGACCATCTAGTTAGGTAGGACTGTGGCTTACATCTGACCATCTAGTTTGTTAGGACTCTGCTTACATCAGACCATCTCGTTGGGTAGGACTCTGCTTACATCAGACCATCTAGTTGGGTAGGACTGTGGCTTACATCAGACCATCTAGTTGGGTAGGACTGTGGCTTACATCTGACCATCTAGTTGGGTAGGACTGTGGCTTACATCAGACCATCTAGTTGGGTAGGACTCTGCTTACATCAGACCATCTAGTTGGGTAGGACTGTGGCTTACATCAGACCATCTAGTTGGGTAGGACTGTGGCTTACATCAGACCATCTAGTTGGGTAGGACTCTGCTTACATCTGACCATCTAGTTGGGTAGGACTGTGGCTTACATCAGACCATCTAGTTGGGTAGGACTGTGGCTTAAATCAGACCATCTAGTTAGGTAGGACTGTGGCTTACATCTGACCATCTAGTTTGTTAGGACTCTGCTTACATCAGACCATCTCGTTGGGTAGGACTCTGCTTACATCAGACCATCTAGTTGGGTAGGACTGTGGCTTACATCAGACCATCTAGTTGGGTAGGACTGTGGCTTACATCTGACCATCTAGTTGGGTAGGACTGTGGCTTACATCTGACCATCTAGTTGGGTAGGACTGTGGCTTACATCTGACCATCTAGTTGGGTAGGACTGTGGCTTACATCAGACCATCTAGTTGGGTAGGACTCTGCTTACATCAGACCATCTAGTTGGGTAGGACTGTGGCTTACATCAGACCATCTAGTTGGGTAGGACTGTGCCTTACATGAGACCATCTAGTTGGGTAGGACTCTGGCTTACATCAGACCATCTAGTTGGGTAGGACTCTGGCTTACATCTGACCATCTAGTTGGGTAGGACTCTGGCTTACATCTGACCATCTAGTTGGGTAGGACTCTGCTTACATCAGACCATCTAGTTGGGTAGGACTCTGCTTACATCTGAGCATCTAGTTGGGTAGGACTGTGCCTTACATGAGACCATCTAGTTGGGTAGGACTGTGGCTTACATCAGACCATCTAGTTGAGTAGGACTGTGGCTTACATCAGACCATCTAGTTGGGTAGGACCCTGCTTACATCAGACCATCTAGTTGGGTAGGACTGTGGCTTACATCAGACCATCTAGTTGGGTAGGACTGTGGCTTACATCTGACCATCTAGTTGGGTAGGACTGTGGCTTACATCAGACCATCTAGTTGGGTAGGACTGTGGCTTACATCTGACCATCTAGTTGGGTAGGACTGTGGCTTACATCAGACCATCTAGTTGGGTAGGACTGTGGCTTACATCAGACCATCTAGTTGGGTAGGACTGTGGCTCACATCAGACCATCTAGTTGGGTAGGACTGTGGCTCACATCAGACCATCTAGTTGGGTAGGACTGTGGCTTACATCTGACCATCTAGTTGGGTAGGACTGTGGCTTACATCAGACCATCTAGATGGGTAAGACTGTGGCTTACATCTGACCATCTAGTTGAGTAGGACTCTGCTTACATCAGACCATCTAGTTGGGTAGGACTGTGGCTTACATCAGACCATCTAGTTGGGTAGGACTGTGGCTTACATCAGACCATCTAGTTGGGTAGGACTGTGGCTTACATCAGACCATCTAGTTGGGTAGGACTGTGGCTCACATCAGACCATCTAGTTGGGTAGGACTGTGGCTTACATCAGACCATCTAGTTGGGTAGGACTCTGCTTACATCAGACCATCTAGTTGGGTAGGACTGTGGCTTACATCAGACCATCTAGTTGGGTAGGACTCTGCTTACATCAGACCATCTAGTTGGGTAGGACTCTGCTTACATCAGACCATCTAGTTGGGTAGGACTGTGGCTTACATCAGACCATCTAGTTGGGTAGGACTGTGGCCTACATCAGACCATCTAGTTGGGTAGGACGGTGGCTTACATCTGACCATCTAGTTGGGTAGGACTGTGGCTTACATCTGACCATCTAGTTGGGTAGGACTGTGGCTTACATCTGACCACCTAGTTGGGTAGGACTGTGGCTTACATCAGACCATCTAGATGGGTAAGACTGTGGCTTACATCTGACCATCTAGTTGGGTAGGACTCTGCTTACATCAGACCATCTAGTTGGGTAGGACTGTGGCTTACATCAGACCACCTAGTTGGGTAGGACTGTGGCTTACATCAGACCATCTAGTTGGGTAGGACTGTGGCTTACATCAGACCATCTAGTTGGGTAGGACTGTGGCTTACATCTGACCATCTAGTTGGGTAGGACTGTGGCTTACATCTGACCATCTAGTTGGGTAGGACTGTGGCTTACATCAGACCATCTAGTTGGGTAGGACTGTGGCTTACATCAGACTATCTAGTTGGGTAGGACTGTGGCTTACATCAGACCATCTAGTTGGGTAGGACTGTGGCTTACATCTGACCATCTAGTTGGGTAGGACTGTGGATTACATCAGACCATCTAGTTGGGTAAGACTCTGCTTACATCTGACCATCTAGTTGGGTAGGACTGTGGCTTACATCAGACCATCTAGTTGGGTAGGACTCTGCTTACATCAGACCATCTGGTTGGGTAGGACTGTGGCTTACATCAGACCATCTAGTTGGGTAGGACTGTGGCTTACATCAGACCATCTAGTTGGGTAGGACTGTGGCTTAAATCAGACCATCTAGTTAGGTAGGACTGTGGCTTACATCTGACCATCTAGTTGGGTAGGACTCTGCTTACATCAGACCATCTAGTTGGGTAGGACTCTGCTTACATCAGACCATCTAGTTGGGTAGGACTGTGGCTTACATCAGACAATCTAGTTGGGTAGGACTGTGGCTTAAATCAGACCATCTAGTTAGGTAGGACTGTGGCTTACATCTGACCATCTAGTTGGGTAGGACTCTGCTTACATCAGACCATCTAGTTGGGTAGGACTCTGCTTACATCAGACCATCTAGTTGGGTAGGACTGTGGCTTACATCAGACCATCTAGTTGGGTAGGACTGTGGCTTACATCTGACCATCTAGTTTGGTAGGACTCTGCTTACATCAGACCATCTAGTTGGGTAGGACTGTGGCTTACATCTGACCATCTAGTTGGGTAGGACTCTGCTTACATCTGACCATCTAGTTGGGTAGGACTCTGCTTACATCAGACCATCTAGTTGGGTAGGACTGTGGCTTACATCTGACCATCTAGTTGGGTAGGACTGTGGCTTACATCTGACCATCTAGTTGGGTAGGACTGTGGCTTACATCTGACCATCTAGTTGGGTAGGACTGTGGCTTACATCAGACCATCTAGTTGGGTAGGACTCTGCTTACATCAGACCATCTAGTTGGGTAGGACTGTGGCTTACATCAGACCATCTAGTTGGGTAGGACTGTGCCTTACATGAGACCATCTAGTTGGGTAGGACTCTGGCTTACATCAGACCATCTAGTTGGGTAGGACTCTGGCTTACATCTGACCATCTAGTTGGGTAGGACTCTGGCTTACATCTGACCATCTAGTTGGGTAGGACTCTGCTTACATCTGACCATCTAGTTGGGTAGGACTGTGGCTTACATCTGACCATCTAGTTGGGTAGGACTGTGGCTTACATCTGACCATCTAGTTGGGTAGGACTGTGGCTTACATCAGACCATCTAGTTGGGTAGGACTCTGCTTACATCAGACCATCTAGTTGGGTAGGACTCTGGCTTACATCTGACCATCTAGTTGGGTAGGACTCTGGCTTACATCTGACCATCTAGTTGGGTAGGACTCTGCTTACATCAGACCATCTAGTTGGGTAGGACTCTGCTTACATCTGAGCATCTAGTTGGGTAGGACTGTGCCTTACATGAGACCATCTAGTTGGGTAGGACTGTGGCTTACATCAGACCATCTAGTTGAGTAGGACTGTGGCTTACATCAGACCATCTAGTTGGGTAGGACCCTGCTTACATCAGACCATCTAGTTGGGTAGGACTGTGGCTTACATCAGACCATCTAGTTGGGTAGGACTGTGGCTTACATCAGACCATCTAGTTGGGTAGGACTGTGGCTTACATCAGACCATCTAGTTGGGTAGGACTGTGGCTTACATCAGACCATCTAGTTGGGTCGGACTGTGGCTTACATCAGACCATCTAGTTGGGTAGGACTGTGGCTTACATCAGACCATCTAGTTGGCTAGGACTGTGGCTCACATCAGACCATCTAGTTGGGTAGGACTGTGGCTTACATCTGACCATCTAGTTGGGTAGGACTCTGCTTACATCAGACCATCTAGTTGGGTAGGACTGTGGCTTACATCAGACCATCTAGTTGGGTAGGACTGTGGCTTACATCTGACCATCTAGTTGGGTAGGACTGTGGCTTACATCAGACCACCTAGTTGGGTAGGACTGTGGCTTACATCAGACCATCTAGTTGGGTAGGACTGTGGCTTACATCAGACCATCTAGTTGGGTAGGACTGTGGCTCACATCAGACCATCTAGTTGGGTAGGACTGTGGCTTACATCTGACCATCTAGTTGGGTAGGACTGTGGCTTACATCTGACCATCTAGTTGGGTAGGACTGTGGCTTACATCAGACCATCTAGTTGGGTAGGACTGTGGCTTACATCAGACCATCTAGTTGGGTAGGACTGTGGCTTACATCAGACCATCTAGTTGGGTAGGACTGTGGCTTACATCAGACCATCTAGTTGGGTAGGACTGTGGCTCACATCAGACCATCTAGTTGGGTAGGACTGTGGCTTACATCTGACCATCTAGTTGGGTAGGACTCTGCTTACATCAGACCATCTAGTTGGGTAGGACTGTGGCTTACATCAGACCATCTAGTTGGGTAGGACTGTGGCTTACATCTGACCATCTAGTTGGGTAGGACTGTGGCTTACATCAGACCATCTAGTTGGGTAGGACTGTGGCTTACATCTGACCATCTAGTTGGGTAGGACTCTGCTTACATCAGACCATCTAGTTGGGTAGGACTGTGGCTTACATCAGACCATCTAGTTGGGTAGGACTGTGGCTTACATCTGACCATCTAGTTGGGTAGGACTGTGGCTTACATCAGACCACCTAGTTGGGTAGGACTGTGGCTTACATCAGACCATCTAGTTGGGTAGGACTGTGGCTTACATCTGACCATCTAGTTGGGTAGGACTCTGGCTTACATCTGACCATCTAGTTGGGTAGGACTCTGCTTACATCTGACCATCTAGTTGGGTAGGACTGTGGCTTACATCTGACCATCTAGTTGGGTAGGACTGTGGCTTACATCTGACCATCTAGTTGGGTAGGACTGTGGCTTACATCAGACCATCTAGTTGGGTAGGACTCTGCTTACATCAGACCATCTAGTTGGGTAGGACTCTGGCTTACATCTGACCATCTAGTTGGGTAGGACTCTGCTTACATCAGACCATCTAGTTGGGTAGGACTCTGCTTACATCTGAGCATCTAGTTGGGTAGGACTGTGCCTTACATGAGACCATCTAGTTGGGTAGGACTGTGGCTTACATCAGACCATCTAGTTGAGTAGGACTGTGGCTTACATCAGACCATCTAGTTGGGTAGGACCCTGCTTACATCTGACCATCTAGTTGGGTAGGACTGTGGCTTACATCTGACCATCTAGTTGGGTAGGACTCTGCTTACATCAGACCATCTAGTTGGGTAGGACTGTGGCTTACATCTGACCATCTAGTTGGGTAGGACTCTGCTTACATCAGACCATCTAGTTGGGTAGGACTGTGGCTTACATCAGACCATCTAGTTGGGTAGGACTGTGCCTTACATGAGACCATCTAGTTGGGTAGGACTCTGGCTTACATCAGACCATCTAGTTGGGTAGGACTCTGGCTTACATCTGACCATCTAGTTGGGTAGGACTCTGGCTTACATCTGACCATCTAGTTGGGTAGGACTCTGCTTACATCTGACCATCTAGTTGGGTAGGACTGTGGCTTACATCTGACCATCTAGTTGGGTAGGACTGTGGCTTACATCTGACCATCTAGTTGGGTAGGACTGTGGCTTACATCAGACCATCTAGTTGGGTAGGACTCTGCTTACATCAGACCATCTAGTTGGGTAGGACTCTGGCTTACATCTGACCATCTAGTTGGGTAGGACTCTGGCTTACATCTGACCATCTAGTTGGGTAGGACTCTGCTTACATCAGACCATCTAGTTGGGTAGGACTCTGCTTACATCTGAGCATCTAGTTGGGTAGGACTGTGCCTTACATGAGACCATCTAGTTGGGTAGGACTGTGGCTTACATCAGACCATCTAGTTGAGTAGGACTGTGGCTTACATCAGACCATCTAGTTGGGTAGGACCCTGCTTACATCAGACCATCTAGTTGGGTAGGACTGTGGCTTACATCAGACCATCTAGTTGGGTAGGACTGTGGCTTACATCTGACCATCTAGTTGGGTAGGACTGTGGCTTACATCAGACCATCTAGTTGGGTAGGACTGTGGCTTACATCAGACCATCTAGTTGGGTCGGACTGTGGCTTACATCAGACCATCTAGTTGGGTAGGACTGTGGCTTACATCAGACCATCTAGTTGGGTAGGACTGTGGCTCACATCAGACCATCTAGTTGGGTAGGACTGTGGCTTACATCAGACCATCTAGTTGGGTAGGACTGTGGCTTACATCAGACCACCTAGTTGGGTAGGACTGTGGCTTACATCAGACCATCTAGTTGGGTAGGACTGTGGCTTACATCAGACCATCTAGTTGGGTAGGACTGTGGCTTACATCAGACCATCTAGTTGGGTAGGACTGTGGCTTACATCTGACCATCTAGTTGGGTAGGACTGTGGCTTACATCTGACCATCTAGTTGGGTAGGACTGTGGCTTACATCAGACCATCTAGTTGGGTAGGACTGTGGCTTACATCAGACCATCTAGTTGGGTAGGACTGTGGCTTACATCAGACCATCTAGTTGGGTAGGACTGTGGCTTACATCAGACCATCTAGTTGGGTAGGACTGTGGCTCACATCAGACCATCTAGTTGGGTAGGACTGTGGCTTACATCTGACCATCTAGTTGGGTAGGACTCTGCTTACATCAGACCATCTAGTTGGGTAGGACTGTGGCTTACATCAGACCATCTAGTTGGGTAGGACTGTGGCTTACATCTGACCATCTAGTTGGGTAGGACTGTGGCTTACATCAGACCATCTAGTTGGGTAGGACTGTGGCTTACATCTGACCATCTAGTTGGGTAGGACTCTGCTTACATCAGACCATCTAGTTGGGTAGGACTGTGGCTTACATCAGACCATCTAGTTGGGTAGGACTGTGGCTTACATCTGACCATCTAGTTGGGTAGGACTGTGGCTTACATCAGACCACCTAGTTGGGTAGGACTGTGGCTTACATCTGACCATCTAGTTGGGTAGGACTGTGGCTTACATCAGACCATCTAGTTGGGTAGGACTGTGGCTTACATCTGACCATCTAGTTGGGTAGGACTGTGGC